>NC_047028.1:9969481-10269481 GCF_902652985.1 Pecten maximus | reverse complement strand
CTTTTTAAAATGTAAATACAGAATAAAACAGCCGGCGACTTCTTTTACAGAACAGGTAAGACGACATACCGTGTTGTGCTCCTTCTCACCTTCCACAGTTATAAATATCACAAGGTTCTGGAATGTGACCTTCAAAGTTCAATATAAACAAAGACACCAGCGGAGGTAACTCGTAAATACTCGTAAATATAAAGGAATATTAAAGGGACGTAACTCTGTTGGTCTTAATCGTTGTCGATGTAATGTATATGTTATCAAAACAAGACAAGGTTCTGGTATGTAACCTTCAAGGTTCAATAAGTAGGCCCTCTTTGTATGAACTTCACCGGTGCCTACCGGATTCTGCTAACGCATGCGCACCTCGATAAATCTAAAATAACTTAGGGAAAATCCCAACACCTCAGCTAGTTCACACGTGTCTATGTCATTCGTCTACATAACACATACCAAAATACATCTAAGTGTTGAGAAAGAAAATGTCAGGTTCCGAACAGACATATCCATGGATACAATATTTTGCTGATGAATGCTGCGATCCATTTCACGGATAGGTATGTGATACTGACGATGCAATCGACGTGATAAGAGAGTTCTCATATGCCACCTGTACCTCCTACACCGTAACAAGGTCCAGCAGAAAGTTTGGAGAATTTAAACTCGGTAAGTAATTAAATATCGTAGATAGAACAGACGTGTTATTCTAATCCATAGCGAGAGTTGGGGATTTAGTTAAAGTTTCTGACTTATGACCTGGTAATAGTATCTAGCTAATATATATGCTGCCTCCCATAATAAATGGACTATTAAAGGGACGTGACTCTGTTGGTCGTTATCGTTGTCGATGTAATATAGTTAGAGACTGAGTCGCCAAAATATGGACAACTACGTTACATCCAAAGATGATGTAAAGCATGTGCTTTAATTTGTTTTCATTTCATATACTATTTACTGAAATTTGTCACCAGGGTTCGCATAAAAACATCTCTTATAAAATTAGTATTCTTTAAAATCCTATCGATAAATTGTGTGTACTCCATTTTAATCATATGTCTATTTACTACATCATACAAAAGACAGATGCTTTAAAATTGGCTCTCGCATCCTTTAAGAACAAATATACTCTTTCTTTTCTTCTTGCAAACATAGCCGTATTTCTTCCGTACAGAATACAGACAAAACGAGTCACCGGGGATGGCCAGTATGATTGATACTCTCTTAAAGAACAACGTAAAATAACACTTTTTGTTTATTTTATTATTCAAATATTGCATTCATTTTCATCAGCAGCAATACATTATACACGGTATATAGATATGGGTTTTCATGTAAAATGTTTTTTTCTATGTATCATGAACAGCATGGTTCACCCCCACTCCCAACTCCCATCCGAACAAAGATTACAGTTTGAAAATTCCGAAATAGTTTGCGTACGGAAATTTATAGATCAACGGGGGTTCTGCAAATACGGAGGCTAAGGTGTCCCCCTTCTGTAGAAACAGAGTCCCACACAGGAAACTTGTATACAGTCTGTCCGTCTCGTGCCCCGGGATTCCCCCATACTTTCGCATCATCTGTATCTTCGGCCCGGTGTTTGGTAGATGTACGTTGCCTTTGAGTATGTTGTGGTAGAAACTCTGGCCCTTACTCGACTGGCCTTGATTTCATCTTGCTGAATTCCACAGAAATGGTGGAGTAAATAAAGTACATTCCCCTCTCCGACACCTCCATCTTCGTGCCATTCAATTTGATGTCATCAGATTTAAATGACGTAACGAATTTAGGATCGAAAGTCCATTTCATTTTGTCGTCTGAAAGTTTGAAAATAAAACCGTTATTGGTTACTAGCATGTTTCATTTGTCAATAACACGTGTTATTACTAGATCTCACAGCTCTCCACCTTCCTAACAAATCAACAAATTTTTATTCTTTATATAAAATTTGGCGTTCCGTTTTCTTAAAGAATTCTATTGATAATGACAAGTTCATACATGTAATAGTTTATCTAGTGAAGATAGCCAAGATCAATTTTTATGTTCGTTAAATTGGTTTAAAGTTAAAACATAGACCGAAGTCGTTTTTTATACATTAATGAGCTGTAACAGTGAGGAAAATGACTGTAAGCTGTTTGGTATATCCTTCCGGTTACAGAACCTCACTGACCTCAAAGGAAGTCGGATTAGTTTACGGCTGATGGTGACTGGTTATTTACCTGAATTATCCAGGTGTAAGTGTGCTGATGATGGCTGGTTATTTACCTGAATTATCCAGGTGTAAGTGTGCTGATGATGACCGGTTATTTACCTGAATTATCCAGGTGTAAGTGTGCTGATGATGGCCGGTTATTTACCTGAATTATCCAGGTGTAAGTGTGCTGATGATGGCTGGTTATTTACCTGAATTATCCAGGTGTAAGTGTGCTGATGATGACCGGTTATTTACCTGAATTATCCAGGTGTAAGTGTGCTGATGATGACCGGTTATTTACCTGAATTATCCAGGTGTAAGTGTGCTGATGATGGCCGGTTATTTACCTGAATTATCCAGGTGTAAGTGTGCTGATGATGGCCGGTTATTTACCTGAATTATCCAGGTGTAAGTGTGCCGGTTATTTACCTGAATTATCCAGGTGTAAGTGAGCTGATGATGGCCGGTTCTTCCACCAAGTCAAGTCCTCCTTATCTGCCTTCGGCGTGTAAGTTCGAGCATCTGTCAATGTATTGTATACAATGAGAACATCTCTCCTGGTGGTATTGTTACCAATATCGTTACATGACCTTTGACAGGATTTAGAGAGGGTTGTTTTGGGTGGATGAATATGTTGCAGAACATATCAGAGAACTTAAAGAATAAGACTAGTAAGCGTAGTTCAGTAATGTGCCATCGGGGCGGGAAAAATAAAATAATACGTCAGTTTGATATGCAGCTGTAAGAAACAGTCACTGAAAAAGAACCACATAACTTCACTCGTTGACCATTGTACTAGTTAAAGGGGCATTCCTCTGTTCGGACAGCAGAATCATGCAACATTTCTATTGATAAACTCTATGTCCGAACAAAGAGTATATGAGTGTTTGTGCCTACAAGTAATGAAATTAACGCCGAAATGTACACAAATACTGTCTGCCTTTGGGGTAATTAGTGATACTTCGGGGAGAATTAAGAATTTTAAAGACTTAATACACCATATATGAAGAACTTCGGGTTTTCTTACGAGTAAAACTGCCGAAGTAACGTAAAGATTATAACTATTACTACTTGGGGGAAAATACGTATTTTACAATAAGTTCCATTTTGACGATCTCAACTTTATTCAAACGACGGAATGCCCCTTGAAAGCGTGCCGTTGTTTTTTGAAATATATATTCTTATCTTATAGCGCAGCTGTACCTTAAATGTGGTGGGTACTGTACAGTGTATATGATTCCATTCGAACACAAAGGCTCATTTTGAACACACAGTTTAACACTGTACTGAAGAATTCAGAAAATATACTTGTTATTACATGTACCAGCGGGAATTACATAAGTTACTACATTTGTGTATATGTTATATAGAGACGTGTAATAGTCTCGAGTTTATGACGAGGTTTTATTTTAGTTTTCAAAAAATCAACGAGGACGTAAGATATAAATATAAATACTGTTTCATGAAGTGGCGCTATTCTTATATTTCTACTTTCACTTTGTGTTCTGGGTATGTACATGTATGGCTTTCATGATATGTGTCCTGACAATGAAGCTGGTTGCTTGAAATTTTGACAATTGACTTCTCTGCTCTGTCGCTATAACAATATAGACTGGTCGTGAAATATACAAGACCACCCTACTAATGAAATATAACCGAAACCAAGTCTGCGATATTTCGTTCTATTTGTGTTGATAGATGTATGTTTTGTTTAAACACATTTTATTGTCATTAAGTTTCGATCGGACATACGCTTTTACAGATTATTAAACGCATTTTTCCAACCTTGCTAAGTTTTTTTTCTGTAGATTGAAGATGGGGTTTTGTCTACTCAATAAATAAATTGAAATAAATTTTGGTACATTGCAAAGACCAGCATCTAATATGCCACGTGGAATCTGATAAATAATACAACTCTCATATTTCCCTTAGGTTATGGATTAAAAAACCTCGAAATTCTACCTAATTGGGAAACGTGTCAAAATAGAATAGCTTCTTTTCTACTGACCACGAAAAACCTATGCATCCAAATATTACTGAAAATGTAACATGTTCTAAATTTTATATTTAAAGAGATTTACATTATTTATGATGACATAGTAATGATTACTCACCATTAGATTCAGTGTAGCGGTTGTACAGCATTTCCTCCTGTAGCATCTGAAATGTACATTGTACAATGTCTGTTTTAAACATCCCTGTAGTATATAGAGTGAAACTTTCGATTGTGGAAGATAACAAGGACTACGAACCGAAAAAAAAAAAAAAAAAAACATAAAAAAACAACAAATACAAAAAAATGATGTTTAACCATAATAATGGTCAAAATACAAGGGTCGTCTACACATGTTGAGATAACTATTTAACGACATAGGTTAGTTAGTTAATGGATTATATCGCCTACATTACTTCACCTAATATTGCTAGGCACATGGAAGACCTATTGAGTTCAAGAGAAGTTCCAAAAGGTTGATCGTTTCTTTCGCCTTAAGTTGTAACCGGCCACGTATTTGCAGTTCTATTAACTTCATGGTCATCTGATTATCACTGTATATGTTTTGCTTCAGGTTGTACATCATATAAAATAAATTCATTCTGCAAGCTTGTCGGTAAAAAGTATTGTTTCGCGTGCGCAGGAAGTTGTTTTTTTTCTTGGGAAATATCTGTTGAATTTAACTGATATCGAAAATAAGAAGTTCAGCTGTATCTTAATTTAAGCAATTGTAACAACATATATGCAGAACATCCCTGACAGAGTGGTGTTACTGCATGTTCGATTGAAAACAAGGTTATATACTAGTTAACTGTTGTTTATTTCATAAAAATACATTCTTAACGCTACAATCCTGAAAAAATAAGATTATCTTTTTTCTTATTCTTATATTCAAAGTGAGTGAACAATCAATTGAATCATTACAATTTGCTATTTAAGTCTCGGTCTCTTTCCTTTGTTAGTGTCAATCAGATGTATTTCTATACATTACGCGCCATTCTATGCTTTTATGAGAGTGCCGATGGCGTGTATTTTTTAAAATGTCGTTTCATTTGATTTCCAAATGTAAGCTTCTTTATCAGATTCTTCTATCTCCGATCGGGACATGGAATGCAAGTTTTCACCATTTTGACATATGACATGGAAATTCCTTACTTCCAGATTGATTGAAGTGTATGTATGTATTCTTCCTCGTAACGTTAATTGCATCTTTTATTAAATAAACCAATCTACTTAACTATGCATCTTCATTAACTAAACAAATATATTGAACCTATAAGGTTATTTAAAAAAATAATTTTCGAATAAGAGTAATTGATATTATATATTTTCATATTACAATGTGATACGGCCTGGCTCGTATCTAACATCTCACACAGCATGTTTGCACAGGACATTGGGGATTTTCAGGAGAAAACGACAGCTGTGCGATTACCGAGATATTCAAGTTATATTATCACCCTGACACGTTGGCCACATGATAAATGTCATACAGTTTCATGAAGATGGAGCAGAATATGGTACAGAAATGATTGCATTAAATATGTTAATTAATCCTTGCATATTAATTTGACTTCGATAAGTAAAACGTACATTTGGTATGTATGTCCCTCTTAGATTTTTTAGCTAAATCACTTTCAAATTTAGATAAATAATGAATGTCATCTCTGATGTAGGAGTAACATAACGTACAAGTTCTCTCTTGTTTGGGAATACATGACAATCTTCCTGTTTCTACATGTAAATGCATACTAGAATACCGAAACTTCCCCATTTCCTATCGTTGGCACTATTGAATTATGTTCAAACCCTGTCTTAAGTATATATATAGACAGGATATGTTTGCCTTTAAGAGGAGTTTAAATTGACCCATTACCCTAGCAGATGTTCAACCCGATAAATTAAGAAATATATACATAAATCAACCTTTATCCTACTTTTTATCAACCTCTTAAATTTCATCGTTTGAAAATGGACTATTAGAATGATAGAGTCACGTTATGTCTTGTTACATCTTGAAAAAGGCGGTAAATGCGATAGACCGATATTTAATATATATATTTAAACTATAAATTGCCCGGGACAAAAGAAACCCACACTAAGTACATATAGTTATACTGTCATAATAAATACAAATACAACTTACCATTACATCAAATATCTACATCGATTGTAAATGGGTTCATCAATCCGAGAAAAGTTTGAGGTTCATGTTTTTCAGGTCAATTAACAATCATATATCGAGTTAAGCAGACGACAAAACAGTTTTTATTATACTATTATCATACTTCCTGACATAAGAATGTTAAACTTCGATTTTAATAATTTGTTGGTCGTATATATTATATCTTAAAACGCCTAAATGACTATGTCTCTAGTTGAATAACATCAAAAATGGTTGTCTTAAACATATAAATTACATTGTCAATTGTATGAACTGTACATGTACAACGTAAAATTACCGACTTATCAGTATACAAGTATGTAAAAACAGGATCCAATTATGGAGGATATTTTGAGGTCATATCTAATTCATCAAGAAATAATGACTACATGTACACTTGAGTTATAAAAGCACGTGGTTCCTAATTCCGTATCATAATAGCACAAACACATACGTATCAGAAAGCATAAGGTTTACCCTTATATCTAGTTCCCTGTACTCGCACATACTTATAAACCATAAGGTTTACCCTTATATCTAGTTCCCTGTACTCCCACACGTTCATATGTCGTGTCCAATCACCTTATTTCACGATTAAAATCAAAGCAGGAAGATATGATGTTCCCTTTTTAAAACCAAGGAAACAATGGAAATTAACAATCGCGGATGTATGGACTGTTTCCAAAAAACATATTGTGTCCAACATAAAAAAAATATAAAAAAAAAAAAATTGTTTTATTTTCTGTATTTAGCGGTTTGTTTGTTTTTACGTTTTTTATTGTTATTCTTTTAATACTCACCTGCTAAGCTGGTCTGGTGAGGTGACTGTGTGACAATGTTGTTAGTATACCATGTGTTTTAAACATGTTGCTGGCTGGTTATGTGATGTAAACATTGTTGCTGTCTAGTAGCTAATGGCTAGTCACGTGATGTAAACATTGTAGATGGCTACATTTGTAGTAGCTACTAGCTGGTCACGTGATGTAAACATTTAACATTGTAGATGGTTAGTTGCCAATCGTAACTACTCGGCCATTTCCGTGAACGACAAATAACAGGCCGAGCGTGTTCCGAATGGGTTAGTTGCTACATGTATTTACTATTAGCTGGTCATGTGATGTTAAAACGTATTCTCAACAAAGGTCCTGGTGGTTGAACTCAGGCCAAGTGGTCTCTCGGACCATATATCTGCTGCAACCACTGTTTGCTTTATAGGTTAAACATGATGGTACATATATACTACTGGTAACTATTGCACATAATTATGACTTGAGAGTAACATAACATTTTTGATAGCTCTCCGTTTACATAAATGCGTGCCTTTATACATGAAACAATCTACACCTCTTCGTATACATATTGTATATATTTGTAATATGTGTACAATTCGCATCCATGTTTTTTAAATACAAAGGGCCGCGGTGGCCGAGTGGTTAAGGTGTACCGACACTTTATCACTAGCCCTCCACCACTGGGTTGCGAGTTCGAAACCTACGTGGGGCAGTTGCCAGGTACTGACCGTAGGCCGGTGGTTTTTCTCCGGGTACTCCGGCTTTCCTCCACCTCCAAAACCTGGCACGTCCTTAAATGACCCAGGCTGTTAATAGGACGTTAAACAAAAACAAACAAACAAAGTGTATTCATATCATCTAATAGACGACTGCCACTATGATCATATCAGGATATCGGGCCGACTATCACCGCGCCATAGAAACGTTCTTTCTTATAAGCTGTGGGTATTTCTGGCTAGGCGTTTAGGTGCCGTAGATTGTGAGTTCGAGGCCCGGTCAGGGCACGAGTCATACAGTTGTCTTTCTTCGTCAATTGGGTTGCTATGTTATACATTGTATATATATAATATATATATATATATATATATATATATAGTTGACGGTAAAATAAAGTAACTTACAATTTTCACAGCTCGCTGTATGTCGGTATTGTTGTAACAGCATAGATATTTCCCGGTGTCTGTCTTCACTCTGTAGTCAAAAAGGGCCGTTTCTTCCTGGCATGGTATGCACAGATCATCGGAGAGCGACACACTAAGTATATCTAGGGTCAGGGGCGGTATAGCTCGGCTTAAACTGGCTGTAGATCTGTAGACCCAGAAGAGTGGTCAAGGCCAGGATATTGGCCACCAAAGTGAAGACAAATGATCTTTTCCATACCCTATCACAGTTTTGATGGCCATGATCGTCTGGTGTTTCACCATTTAACATGTCGGAGTATTCGTTCTCGGCCGCCATATTGCTATGTCTACTCCGCTACTTTCGGTTTGAACTGATTTTCCGTTGATAATGACGTATAGGGTTTTCCGATGATATAATCACCTAAAGGAATACTAATAATATTTTTAAAAGGTCCTTTGTGAAATATAAATAAAAGCCACCTCATAAAATAGGTTTATCCATGTTACAAATTTAAACTTTATGGAAGTAATAATTGGATGATCGTTGGGTGATTTTTGGGTTCTTTGTCACTGTTTTCATACAAGGTAATCTGAAACTGAACTTCCATATAACACTTAATTACTGTTTCAGTTTCTATTCGTGAAATATTAAATTCGAAGCTTGATAAGAACTCAACCCAAATACTACATTTTCTATTATGTATCGTGAAAAAAGAGAAACTTTTCTAAATATTTCTATAGCTGTCTTAGCTTGATTACGTATTATCGATATCAGAGTGCTATTGTAATGAATATCAGAGTTTGTTAATTTTACAGAGCCTGCTTACATTATTATAACATGTATCAAGCCTGTTTACATTGCTATATGTATATCGCAGCATTTTAACGTTAATGTTGTAGTGTCATAATATGTTTATATAATTATTATAGATATAGATATCCCGTATTATTCATATCATTATTACAGGTATCACAGACTGAACGCTATTATTATAGATACCACCGACTGTTTACGTTATTATTGTAGATATCACATATTTTTTTTACATTATTATTATAGCTACCACCGACTGTTTACGTTATTATTGTAGATATCACCGACTGTTTACGTTATTATTGTAGATATCACCGACTGTACGTTATTATTATAGATATCACCGACTGTACGTTATTATTATAGATATCACCGACTGTTGATGTTATTATTATAGATACAAAATGTATCACCGACTGTACGTTATTATTGTAGATATCACAGACTGTACGTTATTATTATAGATATCACAGACTGTACGTTATTATTATAGATATCACCGACTGTTTACGTTATTATTGTAGATATCACAGACTGTACGTTATTATTATAGATATCACCGACTGTTTACGTTATTATTGTAGATATCACAGACTGTACGTTATTATTATAGATATCACCGACTGTTTACGTTATTATTGTAGATATCACAGACTGTACGTTATTATTATAGATATCACCGACTGTTTACGTTATTATTGTAGATATCACCGACTGTTTACGTTATTATTGTAGATATCACCGACTGTTTACGTTATTATTGTAGATATCACCGACTGTACGTTATTATTATAGATATCACCGACTGTACGTTATTATTATAGATATCACAGACTGTTAACGTTATTATTATAGATATCACCGACTGTTTACATTATTAATATAGATATCACAGACTGTTGACGTTATTATTATAGACATCACCGACTGTACGTTATAATTAGAGATATCACAGACTGTACGTTATCATTATAGATATCACATACTGTTTACGTTATTATTATAGATATCACATACTGTTTACGTTATTATTATAGATATCACCGACTGTACGTTATTATTATAGATATCACCGACTGTACGTTATTATTAAAAATATCACCGACTGTTGACGTTATTATTATAGATATCACCGATTGTACGTTATTATTATAGATATCACAGACTGTTTACGTTATTATTATAGATATCAACGACTGTTTACGTTATTATTATAGATATCACCGACTGTACGTTATTATTATAAATATCACCGACTGTTGACGTTATTATTATAGATATCACCGATTGTACGTTATTATTATAGATATCACAGACTGTACGTTATTATTATAGATATCACCGACTGTACGTTATTATTATAGATATCACAGACTGTTTACGTTATTATTATAGATATCACATACTGTTTACTTTATTATTATAGATATCACCGACTGTACGTTATTATTATAGATATCACCGACTGTTTACGTTATTATTATAGACATCACATACTGTTTACGTTATTATTATAGATATCACCGACTGTTTACGTTATTATTATAGATATCACCGACTGTTTAAGTTATTATTATAGATATCACCGACTGTTTACGTTATTAATATAGATATTACAGACTGTTTACGTTATTATTATAGATATCACCGACTGTTTACGTTATTATCATAGATATCACCGACTGTTTACGTTATTATTATAGATATCACCGACTTTACGTTATTATTATCAATATCACAGACTGTTTACGTTATTATTATAGGTATCACCGACTGTTTACGTTATTATTATAGATATCACCGACTGTTTACGTTATTATTATCAATATCACAGATTGTTTACGTTATTATTATAGATATCACCGACTGTACGTTATTATTATAGATATCACAGACTCTACGTTATTATTATAGATTTCACCGACTGTACGTTATTATTATAGATATCACCGACTGTTTACGTTATTATTATAGATATCACCGACTGTACGTTATTATTATATATATCACCGACTCTACGTTATTATTATAGATATCACCGACTGTTTACGTTATTATTATAAATATCACCGACTGTTTACGTTATTAATATAGATATCACAAATTGTTTACGTTATTAATAAAGATATCATCGACTGTGATATAGAGGTTACACAACGAGTGGTTGTTGGATATGGAATTTATTTCACACTCGTTAGTTATTTTTTAAAAATTGCAAAAAACACTAGCTAAATCTCGTGTCTTTTGTAACTTTTAAAAAATAACTTACGAGTGTGAAATCAATTCCATATCCAACAACCACTCGTTGTGTAACCTCTATATATATCACAGACTGTTTACGTTATTAATATAGATATCACCGACTGTTTACGTTATTATTATAGATATCACCGACTGTTTACGTTATTATTATAGATATCACAGACTGTTTACGTTATTAATATAGATATCACCGACTGTTTACGTTATTATTATAGATATCACCGACTGTTTACGTTATTATTATAGATATCACCGACTGTTTACGTTATTATTATAGATATCACCGACTGTTTACGTTATTATTATAGATATCACCGACTGTACGTTATTATTATAGATATCACAGACTGTACGTTATTATTATAGATATCACCGACTGTTTACGTTATTTTTATAGATATCACCGACTGTACGTTATCATTATATATATCACCGACTGTTTACGTTACTATTATAGATATCACCGACTGTACGTTATTATTATAGATATCACCGACTGTTTACGTTATTATTATAGATATCACCGACTGTACGTTATTATTATAGATATCACCGACTGTTTACGTTATTATTATAGATATCACCGACTGTTTACGTTATTATTATAGATATCACCGACTGTTTACGTTATTATTATAGATATCACCGACTGTTTACGTTATTATTATACTGTAGATATCACCGACTGTTTACGTTATTATTATAGATATCACCGACTGTACGTTATTATTATAGATATCAACGACTGTTTACGTTATTATTATACTGTAGATATCACCGACTGTTTACGTTATTATTATAGATATCACCGACTGTTTACGTTATTATTATAGATATCACCGACTGTTTACGTTATTATTATACTGTAGATATCACCGACTGTTTATTCAAACGATATAATGCGTAAAGCATGGCACATTGCCATGGAATGTTCACTGAATTTAAAAACTGCTGAACGCTGTCGTCATCGAGAGATCTAGGAAACGACTGTTATACATTATGTTACATAACAGCCGAATGCATGATACTGCTGGCATATTCTTTATCCACATTGCTTGCTTGATGTATTTCTGACGGTACTGATATTTAACTCGACATTCTGACAAATTGCGGACAATGAGTTTTATTTATCTATTTTTTTTTTTTTTTTTTTTATTCAATTTTAATAATTTTAAGTGAAGTATATTTAAGTTTATTCGATTTCGTCCAAAACATCTTACAATACAATACTATTATGGGAAGAAAAACAAACAACTATGTTTCTTTCACTTCTCGACTAAACGAGAGTTAATTGTGATATGGATTGTTTTTTTACATTAATCAAACGTTCGTATTCATACTCATTTATAACCAGAAACGGAAATCACCAGGTTTTATGTACTCAACCAATTAAACCAAATCAGACGTCGGGTATAAGATTACAGTTTGCACTTATCTCCAATGATCAAATATGCTGATTGTTCTCGGAATACAGTGTCCTTATTTGTTCATTGTTTTGATTGGTCGCTATCTATTCGAATCCATATCTTTGTTTGTTACTGAATATTGATATGGCTTATATACATACATGTTATCTAACAAATTGTTCCGTGTTAATGATTAAACATACACTGTATATATTTACAAAAATCTAAGTGGGATTTCGCTGGACTACACCTTGTATATTTTTAAACCCTGTAATGCATACATCTACCTACACACAATTAGTGGAATGGCACATTACAGCATTGTCTTTAATTAATTGATAATAAAGTGATGTTGCTTGTATTGTTGATACTTTTATTAAAGTATAAATACGAACATAGTGTACTGTACTGGCCTGTCCTGGGCGAGAGCCATCACACTATTACATGATCTTATAGGGGTCATGCAGCTTATATTAATCAATTTTACTTATTACACTACTATATCACATATTTATGAAAATCAATTGCAATGCAACGTTCGTTATCTGATGCATTGATGTGTTATTTAACCTTTAAAACTTATTCAAAATGATTTTGTACGACAAGAAATACACTAAACATGACCTAATCGTTATATGTAGATATACTAAATATAGACAGCATTTTGATTATTACTTCGATACGAACCCTGTCATATTAACATTAGAAATAACACAAGTTTTCTGTTGCCAAAACGAAATAAATAGCAACAATGTATACATATTTGACATGTATCAACACATCAGAAAGAGACATACAAACTTATGAGTAAACGTCTGTATTATGTGACCTGTTTATCATATATATGTGTGTATCAAACCCCTGAACTAAAACCGACTGGGGGAATCGGGAAAACAAACAACTATAAATAATAAAAAGTCGTGAATTTATCCGATTTTATTTCACAAACACACAGTTATTATAGTTTTTATTATCAGTTAAAAACCAAGCCAAAACTATTAACAATGTAAAATCGCTACTACGGAGGAGATAAAAAGAAAAACAAATATTTTGCGGCTATCAGGACCGTTAATGAGATATATACATGCCCATGCACTACAACCATGTCTATCTCTTACATTGGATAACACTATACAATGTACTTACATTGGATAACATTATACACTGTACTTACACTGTATAACACTATACACTGTACTTACACTGGATAACACTATACACTGTACTTACACTGGATAACATTATACACTGTACTTACACTGGATAACACTATACACTGTACTTACACTGGATAACATTATACACTGTACTTACACTGGATAACACTACACACTGTACTTACACTGTATAACACTACACACTGTACTTACACTGGATAACACTATACACTGTACTTACACTGTATAACACTACACACTGTACTTACACTGTATAACACTACACACTGTACTTACACTGGTATTGACATCAGAGTCTGTTTATATCAATATCATTGATATCAGAGTATATTTATATCAATATTATGGATATCAGAGTCTGTTTATATCGATATTATGGATATCAGAGTCTGTTTATATCAATATTATGGATATCAGAGTCTGTATATAACAATATTATTGATATCAGTCTGTTTATATCAATATCATTGATATCAGAGTATGTTTATATCAATATTATTGATATCAGAGTCTGTTATGGTATTTCGTCCAGGGGCCGCGGTGGCCGAGTGGTTAAGGTGTACCGACACTTTATCACTAGCCCTCCACCACTGGGTTGCGAGTTCAAAACCTACGTGGGGCAGTTGCCAGGAACTGACCGTAGGCCGGTGGTTTTTCTCCGGGTACACCGGCTTTCCTCCACCTCCAAAACCTGGCACGTCCTTATATGACCCTGGCTGTTAATAGGACGTTAAACAAAAACAAACCAAATCAAACCAAAGGTATTTCGTCCTATTTAATTATGTCTGACATAGTCGACTCAGTTATAGTTTATTGACTCAGCGTTGTTGTTAATGATATCTCAGCAATGGAAATTCCACTTTCTGTTTATTTCTTTGGAGTACACGTCACAGTGTTGATATTTACCCGCCTCCTACGCGGTTTTACATAGTGACACGTAAACGGGTTCATATATCCAATCACACGCACGTATTTAACATATGTATTTGATTATGTCAGTTTTAAACAAATAAAAAAAATCTCAAAATAATCAGGAGAACAATATGTGTATCAAAATCCGTATACGATAGTAGATTATCGTTTGCAATTTGTTCGCGTAATCCTTTGTCCTTTGTTCATTGCTGAACATTGACATAAATGCTATTTATAGATATCTATTTTCAAGCAAGTGATGCATACACCGAGGTTACACAACGAGTGATTGTTTGATATGGAATTTATTTCACACGAGTAAGTTATTTTGTAAAAGTTAAAAAAGACACGAGCTTTAGTGAATGTCTTTTGCAACTTTTAAAAAATAACTTACGAGTGTGAAATAAATTCCATATCCAACACTTTCGAGTCGTGTGACCTGTTTCTACCACAATAATATCGGCTTGAATCAAAGGGAAACGTGGCCAAGTATAATTTCGCGTATGCAAATAAAGTGTACCGGTGACGTCCGGGACCCGGTGATGTGACGTCATTAGATTATTGATGACGTCAATGACAATTACAGCTTGGGTCAAAGTTCGAATTCTTGACCAATCAAAAGACCGGAAGGTCATATACCACTAGTGATATATAACATATATTTATCCAACAGTCGGCACATTTATACAACGGCTTGAGAGTGGAATAACACAGCGTATTGTGGTAGAAATAGAGGTTACACAACGAGTGGTTGTTGGATATGGAATTTATTTCACACGAGTAAGTTATTTTTTAAAAGTTGCAAAAAACACTCGCTAAAAGATAGTGTTTTTTGTAACTTTCAAAAAATAACTTACTCGTGTGAAATAAATTCCATATCCAACAATTTCGAGTCGTGTGACCTGTTTCTACCACAATAATATCGGCTTGAATAAAAGGGAAACGTGGCCAAGTATAATTTCGCGTATGCAAATAAAGTGTACTGGTGACGTCCGGGACCCGGTGATGTGACGTCATTAGATTATTGATGACGTCAATAACAATTGCAGCTTGGGTCAAAGTTCACTGTGTTAGCCAATCAAAATGCGAGTGGTATAAACAGATTGTTAATCAACAGCTGTAATGATTAACTGATGGTCCGAGAGTTGAATAACACAGGGTATTGTGGTAGAAACATATCTACACAGTTCGTGAGTTTGTACAAAAAGTTTGGATTGTCGTCGATTTATTTAAATCAATAAAAGTGTGTTTTGTCAAAGCTGGATTGGAATCATTGGTGTATTGTTTAACATTAAGAATATATTCAAAATTATTTCATAACGACAAGACATGACTTAATTAATAAGTCTTGTTTTTATCCTTTACTTGTGTGTCAGTTAGGAAAAAAAAGAGGAATTATTCCTTTTACATTTGTATTTACATTTTAACCTGTGCTTTTATATACTTTCATTTAGAAAAAAATCGCCATTATGTTTTCGGCGTTATACGAATAGATGTAACAGCCGGAAAATGAAAGGACTCGCTAAACAGCTGATTTCTATTTGGCGGGAAAGTTTTCATCTACAAGGATAAACAAAATATAGTTCCACAGAAGCATCGTTTTATTATTAGATTCCTGTAGACATTTCAATCTTTTCATATTTCCATCGTTATATTTTGATATCCTGTTCCATTCAAATTTTATCGGAAAAAGTCAAAACAGAAACGAATATAGTCATTGCGCATGTGTGCACACCGGAACAATGTATTCATACGCGTCAAATAGGATGTTGTTAAGGATGTTTTCGTTAGTAAAGTTATATACCGAACACACACTGAAAACGTCAATATATAGATACACCTAATATAGACAGTATTTTGATGACTGACACAGCACTATTAAGTTAGTCACAAACCGAACATTTTACATTTTACAGTAGAAAAAAAAATTCAGTTATATTTGCCAGCGTCAGACCTGTTTGGTCCCATTGATATAATCAGTTTGATTTTACACACATATATATCGTATGAAATCAAATTCACAGCACTACTGAGGCCTTAGCTGAGTTGAAACACCCCCCATGTATTTGCCTTTGGCATACCATAAAGGTATGTTATGTTCGATATCGTGGGGTAAACACGATCTCCCTCACGCAAATACACGAAATCGAAATAGGCACTTGTATCGAACGATCGGCTCTGAGCGAACAATGCAATATTCCTCTCAAATAAAATCTTGCTCCTGTTTCCTGCAGATGTTTCCAAGTAGACTTGATGTAGGATTTCGGCCTTGTTGTCATCGTCGTGATAAATACCTGCCATCGTAAATCTATTGTACAATCCATAAACTGCACTGGTTGTAATAGTGACCGACCCGTTAGGTTCCACGTGATGACGATTTGAATTCTGAACCCATCTAAGAGCCCCTTCTCTATAGTCGAATAAGGTAAAATGGTCACATTTAATGCGGAAAGGACGTTTTGGTGAATATGTTTCGTTTCCTCTGATGTGATTCAGCAATTTCATGCCATGCATCTGCAGAAAATATAAAGAAATCTGATTTAATCTTATGATACATTTAGTTGAGTAAAGTGGCTTAGGGTGCTAGAGACAACCGTTCTTGGGGAAAATAATCATGTAAAAGGCGATACAAATATATACTTAACCATCTACGTCTCTTACATGTATAAAAACCATCGAGGAATCGAGTCCCGGCCGACTTTGTGTATTATTTAACTAGCTATCAATTGCAACTCCTGACTAGTACTAATACAAATGTACATATGATTCTTATCACTCTTAATGATCTCAATTCTGACATATTAAAGAGCAGATGAAGCTACGAAAGTATACACATGAACACTACCTTACTAAAGTACAGATATAAGGAAGACCTGGCGTTCAGGAGGAATAACCGTCCTACGTTTAATATAAATGTAGTGACAACTGAAGCCGACTCTGACATTTATCCAGGTTAAAACTTCAATATGCTCGAGTATGCTTTATATAAAAACGTTAGTGACACGAGATAACATCTCAAACATTAAAAACAGTCATAGCTCTTATCGTCGAACACCTCCATATGCCAGTATGGTCTTCTTACTCACCAGCTTTATCAGTGTAACATAGCTGCCCTGCCTAATAACTGGACAGGGTGACGTTCGGTTGCACTTGACCCATGTAACAGCCGATTGTTTTGGAAATGAATTACAATCCTCTTCTGAGCTGCCCCTATCTTTGCTCTCCGCGGCAATGACATGTTTACCTTGTATGCCAGGAGCCAGGATTCTGCTATGAAAAGACATACAGCCAACCCAGTACCAAACCTGTACAGGTTGCATCCCGGATTTGGTGACTTGATTGTCGTATCATGCTTAAGACTTGTTTCAGTTTCAAGACTTTGCATAGGAGGAACATTTGCCAGTATACTGCATTTCTTCTCCATATCCGTTGTTCATCAAGAACGCTCTGTTGTGCAGATGGTAGGCCTAGACGTAACTGCATATGTGTATTTTATACAGGTAGTATTTGAAAAGAAACAACAATCCATAGGTTCTTGTACATTTAACTAGGAAAACGAAAGTAGTAATTCATTCACCATAGGCGTAAAACCCCACTTCGGGACGGTTAATGGATTTAATAGAATGGTTATCATTTATCAGGATCAATAATGTTATTTTATGGAACGGAATTCAAGTAAATATTACACTATCCGTTATTGCATTCTTGTGTGCAACATTAACTTTGTGTTATGCGAATTGAACCTTATCATTTTCTTTATTATCATTCATGTATTCAGTGTTAAGATTGCATATTGCAGTTTGATTATTCCAGTCGTCAACATTGTCATTACGAGTTTGCATTGCGCAATCCGGTAATTCGCTAGGTCAACATTCATTATTGCATTATCGGCATTCGCGTTGACTTTGTGATTGTTGGCGATCTCATTCTTTAGTTCCTCATTATGCAGTATGGGGGCGCTGAGGTGTTATTATTTTGTAGCGGAACTGGACCGGGTCGATCATCGGCGATCAGGTAACTCATTTGGTAGAACATCTGGCTATTGTTCGGAGGTCCCGGACTCGAACCCTGGTCTGGCTGTGCATTGTCCACTCCTACTACAATTTTAAGTGATCTCTATCTCATTATTTAAGTCTATTCGGGTAAGAATACGTCTGAATCTGGAAATAAACTGTGCTGTTATCCTTTATTTTCCAAGATAGATAGATATAGGAAAAGTAGTGCAAATTATTTCATAATTTCCATGAAACAACAGAAACACCACAGGTAATCCCCATATAATGACGTGTTTAATGTTTTTGTGCAATGCTATTTTTAGAATATGATATAACACCAGAACTAAACAAAGGCAGTATAAGCGCCGTCTGCCATATCTGATTTGCTGTAGCTCTCGGTAGCTGTGTTTTCGATAAACCAATTACGTTATATTTAGAATTCCGCGAAATGAAAATTTACTTGAAATTTTGCCACGTGTTCCAATTTACGAATATATTATTACATTTATGACAGACAGGATATGTCAACTATTAACATAATAACACCATAGTTTTGTATTCCACTACTAATATGGAAACAATAAAACTCATGCAGGTGAGACATTATTGTTCCTTTGTTTCGGTTTCTCCAATGCAAGGGGATATTCGCGATCCAAAGACCAAGGCCTATAGTATCTACTGTATTTTGGCAGATTTTAAGGGTTCTTCAGCATAATAATGTTTTTCTTTGGTGTATTTTACTTACCCTATGTCCACTGCACCCCAAACGCTACAAACCACCTGTAAGACTTGATATTTTTTTCCTTTGTTTTTTTTTCTCTTAATACAATTTCTTTAACTTCCTTTACTTTGCTTTCCTCTGTTGGGATATCCATGAAAACCCCCTTTAAGACAGAAATAACTACTCTGCCTTTTACATGTATACCATTGATTCTACAAAGATATTCCTTTTGCAATTACTTTCATAACACTGGCCTGGACATAGCCACACTTAACACGCGTCAATATATGCATTGATTATCGCCGACAGATCGTATTGCAATAGTTAAGAACAGTTTTGTTGTCGTTGTGTAGTGTCTATGCGTCAATATGTGACTAGCTGCACTATTGATAAAAATACCTTTACGTCTAGATCATGTTGTGATAGTAAACTACCTTGAAACTATTTTTTTTTAGAATTCTCCGAACTGAAAATTTACAATTTTTATGTGTCACGTTTTCCTATAGATAACATAACATTACACTTACGTCAGGCAAGGCATGCAGTAAAATAACTTATGAGCACAATAAAAAACATGCAGTTGACAAAATATGCCTCCAAACGTGCAGATCGGGTTTGTTCACAAACACAAGACCAAGACTTATTTTGGCCTGTTATATTTAGGGTTCATTGGATGGACCAATTATTGATATGCGTCACTTATCCACTGTACCCCTAACGCAACCCATTTATTATATGACTTGATATTTTTAAAAATTTCATTCCCTTCGTACAAAAAATCTGGTCTACTCTTGAAGCTGGTGCTATATTTATTTCAATGTTCATTCCTTCCCTAAAACCCAAGGAATATATTATGGCAATATTACAGTGTTTGGTACCAATGATATAAGAATATATTTGTTTTCCATTGGAATATTTTCTGCTTTATAAAGTCAATAACTCTAAATCAATCCAGCTTGTACCAGCCTAACAATTCTCATCATGATAAAAAACGCTTCCATGTGTTGTTTTCTCATCATCTTCGTTTATTGATAGTTTATCAAATATGTTTCATAATAAGCTTAAAATATTACCGTTTTTCAGTCTATATATTTCATCAGCACAACGTATTAAAACATCTAATTAATTAGTTAAGAATATGTGTAGTTGTGTTATTGTTCGTGAAAGAAAGAAACCACAGTCTGTATTTCGTTTTCCTCATAATCAGCATTTTTATTTACATCTTTAGTATGTACACTGTTGAAGTTATAGTACATGATAGGTTATACCGGTCACATATGAATAATGAGTTATAGTACATGATGGTTTATACCGGCCACCTATGAATAATGAGTTATAGTACATGATGGGTTATACCGGTCACATATGAATAATGAGTTATAGAACATGATGGGATATACCGGTCACCTATGAATAATTATTTATAGAACATGATGGGTTATACTGGTGACCTATGAATAATGAGTTATAGTACATGATGGGTTATACCGGCAATAAAAAAAACTCACCGAAATTTAACATTACAAAATTTATGATAGAAGATTGGTAGCATTATTGATAAATCATTTTTACTTTTATTGTAAGGTATTTACACACTCATTGGAATTAAACAGCAATAACCAAGTGAATCGAAACAGGCCTAAACGCCTAACATACATGTATCTTTTTGAACAGTTCCAACTAATCAGAAATATACTGAAATATAATTCGTTTTTGTTAATCATATTTCGGCAAACCATGCCTCGTCAGTGGTGCTTTGATCCAGTTTTGACCCAGAATGTTGCTGTTCTTTGTAAGTAATATATGCGGTTAGGTCCATTTATGTTTAAGAATGAATATATCGAATCGAATAATACAAAATTTGCAAAGATGTTGTGTGCATATAAAAAGTTTTTACTCAGAAGTTATAACGGCTGCACCATATATGATTCAACGTTTATTAGATCATGGAAATGAATAAAACCATGATTAAATTGTACATTCTTGCGAGTAATAAAACGATTACTATGACTCCGCGAAGCAATGTGAGTGACATATAGTGCAATGAAATAGTCGTTTCAATCGGTCTGTTCGTCCAACTGTTTCCACTTCCATTTCCAAAAATGTAATTTAAATATAAGTTACATAGACTTCGCGCATATTTCATTTCGCGAACTTACCTCTTCAGACATATTTACTTAAGCATGATTTCGCAAACGCTGAACTAGAAATGACTTTAAATTCGTGAATGATGAGCTATTAGAGTAACTGATTCTCCAAGACTCCTACAATGCCATCCGTCGGTATTAGTTTCATACAAAGGATCTCGAAGGATTTGAATTCGCGATTGACTCTCCTCGCGTATAAATCGAAAACAAAACCAACGCGAAATATAAGTGATTAACAACTCTGTTATTTACAGATGAACAATAATAATTTGAGGATGTTTCTAAGGCTAATTTCATGGCCGCGTTTCTGAAATTATGTGATCTATCATGTTTTGGTGCTTCGACATATGTAATAAACCTGACATTCACATTACATGGATTTAACGCAAATGTAGGGAAGTTTGAAAACAATCTACTGATAACGGCATACTTCCTTGTTTTAAACAATCACCTAAATCAGCAATTAGCTGGTTTATATCACGGGAAAAATACCCCATACGTTGGCCTGTGACATGTTGTATAGAAATGAAGTGTCCGAAACTGATGGATACACCCTATCACCAGCGTATAGATATACAAAGTCAAAAATTGTACTCGTTTTAAAAATGTCTGTTTCTGATTCGAAAACAACACTCCTTTCAAACACTACTTCGGAACCATTATGTGAACCTCTTTCAATATGTATCTTATGTATGATTTCAGAAATATTTTTTGTATTGTCATGCGGGTTCTCAAAAGTAAATATGCTATGCACTCCATACGTAGAATTTTCCTTGATCGTTGCGGTACCATTCCTAACTTCTCGGCGTCCATATGCATCAACAGTCCAACTTAATTCATTTCTCGAACAATTTGATAGCGATAGTGTGAACTGCTTACAATTCGGCCAGGTCTGATATGGAAGCATTCCCTTATTGGTTCTCCTGACGAGGGATTGACGTTTGATACCACTGAACTGGGGGATCAAGAGATAAATGAATGAATCAATAGATAAATAAATAAACATACGTATTCTTGCATTTCATCTATCAACTTCGGAATTCCGTTTAATATAAATTACATTTGCAGTAATATATAAAACAATTTTAAGAGACCACATAAAAAACACAAACATTACGTCGCCATCTAATACGAAGGTAATGTTTACTTATTACATAGTCATTAGAGCTGAAGAGGACAGGCCTATATGCAGCTGCATGAGGTATTATATATAATCTTGGTATTTCCTTACTGTTCTTTTCTAGCTTCAGATTTAATTACAACAGTGCTAATAACATTTGAATTTTGAATATGAAAGCATATTCTTTTCAGTTACTGCTATATAATTTTCAGTTACAAAATATATGTTATATGATACATAGTTATGATTGCATTCTTGTTTTTCACATTTGTAATCAGTATTACTTACAATTGTGAATAGCTTTGTATAGGTGTCATCCTCTACCACAGAACAAAGTGCCGACCGGTTGCAGGGGATCTTGGATAGTATGGCCTTCTGCTGATACCCGTTGTAGACTGGTGTAGAATGTGATCTGGCAGAATTCTGCAGGTTGTTGATTGAGTCGACTGTGAGAACTACAGATATTATCTGAAGTAATATTAAAGCTACAGACAAAACAACTCCAAACATAAGCCACTTCGGTGTTGGCGGGGCGTATTTCTCGGTGGAGGAAGGGGTGGGACTTTCCACCTTTACCTCCAGCTCTGTCTCTACCTTTGTATATTCACCCTTGGTACGTGTGCCTTCCATGGTGTTTACAACATGTATAGATCTAGGTTACCTGTGCTTGATTGATAATATGCCGTCAGTCGATTCGGTAGTTTTCAGTCTATATTTAAATTTACTGGGAATTGGTGACGTCATCCCCGATTGCTCTACCGAAACGAAAATAATAATAAATCACTGTGTTAAGTTTCTGTATTTGATACCTTTACGTAGATGTACCATTACAAAAAGTATTATCATCTATGTTTACTAGAAAGATTTTTAAAAAATTAAAAATTTAGACAACAATACGGAAAGGGTTCAGAATTTATCTCACGTGGCGTCAATACATTATGATTATTATAAGAGCGAAGCTCTTCGGGCAGCGAAGCTGCCCGAGCGAAGCTCTTTACCGTTAACGTGCACGTATGTACATGTACAGTATTCTAGCCCAGCTTCGCATAACGTCGTACGGGATGGTACAGCCTGAAAATTTTCTGCCGGAAGTGAGCGTGTGCAACCCGCTCCAGTTGTCTGCAGAAACTGTATAAAAAGTCGAACGTTACGTAAATCCAGTTGGTGTGTTCATAATTCTGACTAATTATTTTTGTAAAAAATACTCTGTTATAGTGTGCGAATAAAATGTAGCTCGAGTTATGGTTTCGAGGACGGAACTGGGAACATTCGGCATATTTCCGATGATTGCCGAAAATGTACCGAGATGTTGCACCCTCCATGTCGTTCCTAGGCAACGTGGTTGCTATATAAATCTAGCCAATCAGATCGTGAGGTCGATTGTCCGCCATTACCTCCGTCAACTTGTCGGACCTCAGTGGAGCACCGAGCTAGAGAATACATATGTAAACAGAAAATGGTGAAAACGTGCTCGTGGGGAACTGGCAACAGTTACGGCTGATACCCTGATAGATTGGAGGGCGGTGTTGTATATTCTACAATTCATGGAACCTAAAACGTAAGTAAAAGCGACATAAAAATGAGCTGGAGGTGGGTGAAGGCGTACAAAACCATGTCAAAACGAAAGTAGAAGCTACAAGGTAATGTCACCGTTGTGTACTGTACAGTGAGACTAGTGTAACGAAGTACATGTATGTGTAGTACATGTATTTACTGCGAAAGTTTGGAATGTTGTCTTCATGTATTTAGTCATCAACAGTGTACTTTCACTTTCTCGTGGCAAGGTTTGCCTAACGTTATACTGCAGTCTGATATGTATGTATGGTGTAGTGTTAGGGCCAGAGGAAACTCGGGCTATCTGATACCATTTGAAACACACTCATCATGTATGCATGCTTTTATTACTGTTAACGTATACCACAGGGGCATGTCTAGCCCTATTTTAAAAATATAGCCAGATATACCTATATGAAGACTTTATATATAAGTATTTATGGCTATTTTTAAAATATATGACGAGACATGTCCATGTGGTTATATCAAATTCATTCATTTAGCTATTAATTTTCAATGGTGCCCAATACCAGTTTTAATTAAAAGATGATAATCTCTCAAAACGAACTGTATTTCTAATTCTACTATAGAACACAGTATATACATAAGGTTGGTAGAGACATTAAGTTTACATTGTAGTTACCAGCTATGTTACTGTTACCAACAATATCAATGTTGCAAAATTACATCTGATTCACACTTAACCTTATTTTCCCCTCACAGATAACTAAATGTACTGCCACATGAAATCTGTATATTACTGGAATGCTTCCATTTGGCACTAATATTTGGGATATCTAAAGATAATGTGATGTTTTTTAATGAAACACTTTCCTGTTGATTATCATATTGGCATTGAGTGAAAATGAAAATATTCTATAACTAAATATGTAATAAACCACATTTGAATCTATAAACCAGTCAAACATAATGATGTGACAGCTTGACTAATTGTATGCATTTGATTTTCCTTCCTCTATAATAAACATCGGTAACTACAATATAATACACGTGAAATTTTGAAACTGTCTACGTGTATTCTAATCCCTGAGTGTCATTAATCCATGACCTTATCCACCATCAGTAAACATATCTTATCCGACCCCACCCCCTGAGTATTCTAACATCCATGACCTTGCCTGATATGAATCCTGGGCTTTCTAATTTACCAATTAAAATACATGTAAAATGTATGTATATATGTTTTCTATTTTCTTGTCTATAAAGTAAACAGCAAGCATGTCAAAAGACTTCATGTATAGGGTGGGAATAGCACATACATAGAATATATACATCCTATTTGTTGAGATATTGTAAAGCATACTCCGGACATGTAGAAAAATGAAAGCTTTAGCTTAAGAGTGTTGTCATTAAATGAAAAATATGAAAAAAAAACATTTGTAACTATTGTATTTTTTCAGATACAGCTTTGGAAGTTGTGTCAGGAGCAGCTGAAATAAAGAGGCTAGAACAACAACTACATAGATATGAGCTGCTGAATTTGCACCATGAACAATAAAATACTACATCTTTCGCAAGTGTTATATTGATCGTGAAATTAATCAGAAATAAAATCGATTGACATCCTGAATTGTAACTGTTGTCTAGATTTTTTATCCATCCTGGATCCACTTCTGATTATAACTAGACATAACATTGTCAGACCTGTATTGTACTGTACTGCACTTTATAGTTTTAATTACTATACAGGTTTGGGTATTACATATTTGAAATTACTCATTTAAGCTCACTGATTATTCTACTTTGTATCAAGGCTAATAAGGGGAAATAATCACAGACAATTAACAGTCCAGTGCCTTGGTTATAGCTCTGTCTACATTGGAACTTAACAATTGTTCCTCTAATCAACCACAGGGACATGTCTTGTCTTATATTAAAAAAATAGCTAGAAATACCTATATAAATTAACATCTAGCTATTTCTGGCTACAAAATGTATCTATTTTTAAATATAAGACTAGACATGCCCCTGTGAATCCAGTTTACATGTTCACCATTGGTGTTGAAGTGATGCAATTTTATGTTTATCATTACATGATCATTACATGGTGATTTTTCTCAAAGACTGAGAAAGCACATCTGTACAGATATGTATAAAAACTGGATTTTCTGGGAAGATTTAAAAAAAAAAAAAAAAATTGGTTCAAAACACATCAATTTCTAATTCCACATACAGGACACATACGCTATTCAATAATGGTTGGGCTACACTTTCTGAAGTTAAAGCAGCAGCAATTCATTTGGACATTCGCATAAAAGTATGGTTGAAAGGAAGCAATGGAAATAATTGGCATGTATTCAATGTCATGCTTTGATCCTTCAACTACATGGGGCCATATACCTACAGTTGAACTGCTGTTTAGAAAACTCTCATTTTAGGTATATACAGAGATATATGTCTGGTATATAAACACATTATATGCAATAAATCATTCATATGTCTCTGGTAATGATCACACATACTGTACTATGCAAAACCAAGGGCGACAACAATTCCAAATGGTCAACCCCAAACAGAAAATAATAAAAAAAAAAACGATGGGTTTTGAAAGTCAGCACAAAGCAATGGAGATAACCAATTCACAAAAAAATCCTTTGCATGTTGATATTGACCATACATACTACAAAAGCATTTCACAATTTTCTGAGAAATAGCATCTTCAGAAAAGTCTTTCTGGTTTCCGGTTATTATTACTTTCTCGTTATTAAACGGCGAAACGTTTATCACTATTTTTATGTTATACATTGGCATACTAGCTAGCTTCGCTCTTTTCAGGCATTGCCTGTTTCATATTAATTTATCTCACGTGGCCCCAATACATTATGATTATTATAATTTATCTTAATTTTATCTTAAATGTTGATTTTGAAAAAGCCTTTGATTCGGTAGGGTGGGTTTTCATTGATAAAGTGTTGGAATTTTTCAATTTTGGGAGGGATATAAGAAAATGGATAAATATTTTTCAAAAAGGGCAAATTCATCAGTTAATCAAGGGGGTGGGGGTGGGGTGGGGGGTGGGGGGGGTGGGGGGTGGGGGGGGGGGGGGGGGGGGTGGGGGGGGGGGGGGGTTATCTTCATGTTTTCAATATTAAACGAGGTTGTCGTCAAGGTGACCCTGTCTCTCCATACCTATTCATTTTATGTGCAGAAGTGCTAGGAATTAGGATAAGGAATAATGTTAATATTCATGGAATTGATATTAAAGTTACTCCTATATTATTGTCTCAGTACGCTGATGATACATCAGTCATTCTTGATGGGTCAAGAAAGTCATTACAAGAAACACTGGAAGAGTTAAAAAAAATATGCTGAAATATCTGGTCTAAAGATAAACAAGGGTAAGACTGAAGTTATTTGGATAGGTAGTAGAAAATACAGCGAAGAAAAGTTTTGTCCAGAGTGGAATTTACATTGGGGGAAAAGTACATTTACATTATTGGGTATTGAGTTTAATGTAGATTTATATAGAATGGTTAGAATGAATTTTGACAAAAAAAAGTAAAACTTAAATCACTCCTGAGTAACTGGAATAAGCGGATTCTCACAACTCAACCGCTTATTCATATCATTGCCAAACCCTGATATATCCTTCATTAAAAAATTAAATTCGGAACTTTATAATTGTCTTTGGAACAGTAAAGTTGACAAGGTAAGAAGAGATATTATTGTAAAAGAATATAATGAAGGAGGGCTTAGAATGTTGGATATATATTCTTTTATTAGAGCTTTGAAGTTAACATGGATAAGAAGATTATACTCTAAGTCAGTTAAATGGCAATGCATTTTAGCAAAAAATATTGATATAGGCATTTTGGCTAACTGTGGAGCAGAATACATTAAAAAATGTGAATCTAGATGTAAAAATCTGTTTTGGAAAGATGTATTTAAGTCTTGGAGCTGTCTTATAGAGAAAACAACACAATTAAATAGTAAGTATATTTACCCAATACTGAAAACACCCATTTGGTTTAATAAAGATTTAAAAGTAAATAGAAAAGTAGTATTTTATCAGGGATGGTATAAAAAGGGTATTGTTATACTTCATGATCTTATGAAACATCCCCACCTATTGACATTTTACAGTTTTCAGGAGTTTACAGCAAAATTCACTGTTAACACAATTTTGTTTAACTTACCAGGGTATTATTAATTCCATCAGGGACTTTCTATTGCACAGACAATTTGATAATATTAACTTATCTTATCCCTTTATTCCCAATAATTTAGAAATTTTTCTTAAAAGCAAGAAAGGGTCAAAAGATCTCTACAGCATTCTTTGTAGTAATAAAATCCTACCTACTGGTAAAAGGAAGTGGAACAACTTA
The DNA here is from genome assembly GCF_902652985.1 of Pecten maximus. Classification (NCBI taxonomy): domain Eukaryota; kingdom Metazoa; phylum Mollusca; class Bivalvia; order Pectinida; family Pectinidae; genus Pecten; species Pecten maximus. The sequence continues at coordinate 10,240,772 of NC_047028.1, read as the reverse complement.
TTTGAAATAGATGAAGAAACTTGGATATATATATATATATTTGACCCCTTTTCGAATTACTAGAAGCTCAAAATTACTGTGGTTACAATATAGAATAAACCAGCACATATTAACAACAAATTCATATTTATTCAAAATTGGTCTAACTGATACTCCATATTGCTTCTTTTGTAAAACAGAAATAGAAACAATAACTCATATATTTTGGGAGTGCAGAGAAGTACAAATGTTTTTTGAACACTTTGAATTTTTGTTAGATGCATTATTGATTCCATTTTCTTTTAATAAACAAACCTTTATTTTTGGCATGCTTAACAACAAAAACATATATTATGCAACAGACAATCTGATTTTACTTATTATGAAACAATATATTTATAGATCAAGATGTTTAGAGCAAAACTTATCAGTAACGGCATTGAAAACCATTATCAAGGATAATTACAGTGTTCTGAAATATATTTGCATTGATAAAGGAAATAGGAGTTTAGAAAAATTTAATACTGATTGGAAAAAATGGAATAAACTGATAGAAATAACACCCAACCCATGACAGAAAAACAAAGATGAAATATAATGTTTTATATGATTTTATTAATACTCTATTAAATTATTCATAAATAACTATGCATTTTACTGCAACCTCCAGCTATATATTTAAATTTTAATGACACCAAATCTCTCTCTCAATAATTTTGATAATTAAACACTACATTTACATAACACGATGCCTGCATAGTTCTCTGAATATCAATACTTTAGTGAAAACTATACAAAGTCATTATTCTGTACAAAAATATATTTCAAATAGCAAAACTAACACTTTAAGATTAAAATTTATGAATGAATGGAGAAAATCGGAAAATCTTATTAAACTTGAAATCTAATCCTGACATTGTGCTGACAATAACACCTGTACACTGTAATTCGGATAAGAATGAATTCATCTTCCCATGGCCTCCCTCTATCTCTCTCTGCTTTATCCCTTTCCTTTTTTGTTGTCTCCCTTTTTTCTTCGCTAAGTGAATTATATATAAGTCAAAATAGCAAGTAGACTATTAAATGCAAGTATGTGTGAATATGCATGAGTATGTGTGTGAGGTTGTGTGTTAGTGTGTATGTGTGTGTATGTATGTTAGTGCACATTTAAGTAATTTTGAATGTGTATACGTATGATATTGTTTTGAATGTGTATGTATGTTTTGTGTGTATATGCTAGATCTAAATGGTGAAGTCAGTGTGGAGCCTGGTCAATGGTGCCGATGACTCAGTTGATGTGGCAAGAGTTGATATGACCAACACAGAAGCTGAGCCCTCGACAGGATTGATCAGGCTACCAGGAAACTGAATACAATGTATGTATGTATGTGTGGATGGATGTATGTTTATCAGAATATGTATACAGGTATAGGAGTATGTTTGGTTTGTATGTATTTATCCTTGAAGTTAAATTGATGTTGATGATGAGTATGATGATTATGATTATGGTTATATGATGATTAGTATGATGATGAGTAAAATGATGATGATGATGATTATGATGATGACTATATATACATGATAATGATATCATGATGAGATTATGATGATGATGATGATGATAAGATGATGATGATGATGATGATGATGATGATGATGATTATGATGATGATGATATCATGATGAGATTGTGATGATGACTAATGATGATGCTGATGATGATGTAATGATGGTTATGAGTATGATGATTATGATGATTATGATGGTAATGATTCGTAGGATATGATTGTGAAGATGAGATTATGATGAAGATGACTATGATGATTTTATGATGGTTATGAGTATGATGATTATGATGATAATGATTCGTAGGATGATTAGTATGATTATGATGATGATGATGAGATTATGATGAAGATGACTTTGAGGATGATTATGATGTTTATGATGATGATTATGGGGATGAGTATGTTGATGATGATGATTAGTATGATGATTAGTATTATGATGATGATTTTAATGTTTAAGTAGGATGATGAGACTATGATGATGAAAAATATAGGTTATGATGACATTGAAGATAATATTATGACTATGTTGATAGCAAACCATACATAATGTAATCGATGAGTGTTTGTGTGTGTGATTTTTGTGTATTTATGTATTAAAAATGTCTTAAAAATAAAATAAATATAAAAAAAAAAATCCTTCCAAAACTGAATCTATTATCTTTTCAAGAAAAACTGACAAGAGTCACCATATCATTACTTTTTATGGTGAACCTATTACACTTAGTGACGGTGCTAAATGGAACCAACGCATATCTAGAATTTATGATAAAGCATTTAAAAGAATAAATATTCTAAGATTAATAAAACAGAAAGTTGATAGAAAATCACTAACTATTATCTATACATCCTACATCAGACCAATTATTGAATACGCAGATGTTGTTTGGGACAACTGTACACTAGCTCAAAAAATCTATTAGAAACTACACAATTAGAAGCTGGGAGATTAATAACAGGTTTACGCAGAGGAACACTACATGATAAATCATACAAAGAATTAGGATGGGAATCTTTAAGTTGCAGAAGAAAGAATCATAAACTTATCATGGCGTATAGAATAATGAACAATGCAACTTCAGATTGTCTTCGAGATATTATTCAACCATATGTTCATGATGAAACTCTCGACAGATATCCCCTCCGAATAAATAGAATATTTGATCCCCCATTATGTCGTACTGTAAGTTATTTTGAAAGTTTTTTCCATCCATGTTTAATGAAATTAATAGACTTGATCCAGATTTTAGTAAAATGCATTCTACGCCACAGCTTAAAAGGCTACTAAATAAAAGTCAATTTATAAGTCTGAATCAAATGATATTTTCAAATTTTGTGGAAATCGAAATTTAAATATCATTCTATGCCAATTAAGAAATAATACTAGTAATTTAAACTATGATCGTTACAAAGATCATTTAATTGAATGTGAATGCAATCAATCTTTTGAAACTGCATTACTTTATTTTTCAGAATGTAACAAATATGATAATATTCGTCAGATTCTCCAACAAAAAATTAAATCATTACTCTCTTAATCATCGATGCATCAATGTCCTTTTACATGGTTGTAATAGTTGTAATAATACACAGAATAAAGATATATTATCACATATATCAAGCTATATATCGCAATCAAATAGATTTCATTAATATTAACAATTATTTTTAATTAAATAATAATTATAATGGGTAAATTTAATTTAATTACAGCACTTGTTGAATATCTACTTGTGTACTTTAAGTATGAAAATACCGTTTGTCCCTTGATAATTTGGCAAAATTTACTTTGCCATTGGTCTTACTTGGTATACTCCCCAGTAGTTTGCGGCTGTAAGCCTGTAAACAGAGGAGAAGTTCCGAATAACAGGATTTAATATATCTCCTTTTCGTAGATCAAAGTTTCCAGATAGGTCCAAGGAGTAGATGGACTTCGTTTGCAGGTATTGTTTCTGGCTTCTGTCTGACAGAATGACAGTTTGATCATTAAAACGTTTCCGGTATATGTAATGATCGTCCATCGGAGCAATAGTGCCATTGGCTGTATGTACAAAGGTCACTATACTATATACCCAATAGACCCCATCCTGTTGTACTTCCACACTTCCGTCCTCCAAAATCCTTACGTTTTTATCATTAAGATGAAGTCTGGGTACCTTTCTTATGTAGTATCTTCGATCTGCAAATAAACATTAAGAATTTAAAATTTAAATTTAGACAGGATGCAGTTAAAATCGAATTTACAGTTTAATTAACAAACAAATGTTTTGTTTTAACACCTCTCCACAGCAGGGTAGATTATAAGAAATCATACACACGTCGTAATGATGTGGACAGCAATGTAGACAAAGAGAATGCGAAAAAAATAAATATACGCATCCACCTCAAAATTAGGATTGACTTCGTGTCTCTATTCTCTACTTTCATTTGTCTTTCTTTAGTCACAATGATACCAATGCACAGTTTAGTTTCCATTTGCCTATAGATAATACAAATGTTATATGTTGATATCAAGGCTACCTTCGAGTCCTCGGTAATGTAGGAGCTGAGTAGAAGGCCGTGTAGTTGCTGCCCAGGATTGCTGTCGTTCATCAGGAATGCGAATTTTGGATCTATTTGCAATAACCAACTGTCACAAATATAAAATGGATATATGTTATACATTGTATTACTTAATATATTTCATATATGTTTTATCGTATATGAATATTATACTTTATTATATTTCACACCCTATCTCTAGCATGTATGTTATCATTAAATATATGGTATCTGATAACTATACAACAAACAAATACATATATATATATTTATCCTGCAACTGCCACCGCATTGTCGGAATACACCCACCGTATATATTTTTGCTGTATACGGCAGTGACGGAAAACAGCTGTATTTTGGAATCTGAGCACGTGCGTCAGTTTGACTGACCTACTTCAAAGTGAAACTAAGTTTAAAAGGCGAACATGTTTCTATCATTTTACACCGTTTCACTTCAAAATGATTATTTTTTATGAGTATTTTTAAGACTGTTGCAGGATAAATAGAATACATGGTCAGTGTCTTAAAATACATGTATAAGCTGTATTTTTGGCTCGGGACAGAAAGACAAAAGTGGCTCGCCAAGGCTCGCCACTTTTGTCTTTCTTTACCCTCGCCAAAATACAGCTTATATTTTAAGACACTGACCATGTATAAATACATATTTGAATTACTTCTTTGCCCATATAAATATATATACATATATATATATCTGATCTCTTACTCAAATCACATTGATGTAGCTGGTATAGATATCTATTACATCTGCCCTGTTTTTAGCTGTCTCGCATCTACAGAAATATATAGCTGTCACCACATCGGGGCTTACATCTAGATACCATGTCCCGTGGTAGCAATCATATGTTTCCGTCCGTGTCTATTATATACATCATAAAGGAGGTTTATCTGTTATATCTTGTTTTGTGATTTACATAATAAATAACTCGTGTACGTCTCACTTCAAAACCTAAGACAAATATTTATCTTTTATTGCTTTCTTTGATTATTTATGTTTGCATTTTTAAACAAATTCTATTTTCGTTCCAATCATTAAATCAGATAGATTTGGCATACGTCATGTTAATTTATTGAAGCCCTCTCATCAAAAAATTCATCTGAACATTTTGACAGCGTCAATACATCTATATTACATATTATATACCGTAGCAAAACAATAGAAAGATTTCAGAGGAAAAGAAAAAGAGAATGACAAAGGAAGTGCACGTAAGAAAAATAGAATAGTTTCCATAATAAAATTATATATGTTTTGTATCTCATCATTAATATTTATATATATAAACAAATGAAATAAAACACTGTTGTAAAATAAATATTTCACGTAAATTTCGCATTCTGGCTATCTTACTACTGGTTAATCTTTCTTTTATGTTAAATAAGAACATTGTTATACTTACTAAGTCTATGAGATGGGACAGCTTGTGATGCAGGATCCGACAGTAAAAAGGCGAGCTGTCTGTTACCATCTTAGCGGGACTTCCACTGTGTTTGTATGGTATCCATATAGACCGTGATGAACTTGAACATGATACAATGTCAGCACCAGAAGTTTTGTTGATTTGACTAATTGTATATCCAATCAAGTAAGATTGTCCTATTAAACATGACACCAGGAATATACAAAATGCCTTGTGACTACAGCGCCGTTTAACATCATGAGGAGGGACAGAGTCATCGGGTGACAGTGCGGCTGTACACGCGTCTGAAGATTTCTCTTTTGGTGACATAAAGACAATATTCCTTAACACCGCCATTATGATCGTTGTGTTAGTATTTTGTAAATCTGGAGCTAATCTGTACACTAAATTACGGAAACACCTCTACAATGTTTCATTATAACGAACGTAACGTCATTTTGAAAAATAGTTTGAATGTTGGAAAACCCGTAATGTCAACTGGAAATCCACATCACACTATGGAAATACCAGTTACTAGCATAGCGCCTTATTGACTTGTTCTAAATATAGTTCCGTTCCAGATATTCGATGACGTGTATGTATTACTAGAAGATATACATAGAAAGGTCGCAACGTACACGTATGCATGTTTTAGATTAAATATATGATAATTAAAAAATAGATATATTGATGCGAAAAAAGGGAGAATACAGATATAATGAAATCGTAACCCTAACTAAAAAAAAACTAAAAAGCCAGGGAAAATTACAACACGCAACACAGAATATATTCAGTACTGAAAGGTAGTATAGTGTCAACAGTGACATTGTCTAGCGTGCGTGTTTATATGCTGGGTAGAGTTACAATTCATTGCGTAAACGTGTATAAAAGCATGGACTTATTTGGCTACATATCATAAACTCAATTAGTTTATATACTGCTGTAAAATAGCAATTCTTGTTCATGAAAATATATAATTGTAACATTCCATGAAAATTTATATAGAACTATATATAATATAACCCTATTCTGCCTTTAATACACCATTTTTTTCTGAAGGAAATAATTATTAATTATTAATGCTATGCCCGAGTTCAGTTTGTGCTGAATACTCTAAAATAAACATGGTATTTACATACCTCATATCTTCCATGCAGGAGTCCACATTTCCCGTTAATGTTTTATATGTAAACTTGTATTAATGACACTGTAAATATATATACCCTCACCAATCTTACTGAATCCTGATAAATGACAGAGATATCGGAAAGAACCGGGAATGACAGTCACGTGATTGGGAGAGTATGGCGTGATACCTGCACCCATTTCTGACGTAAATTTCGCTAATGACCCTGTAGAATCTGATTTATAGTTTTTTGGGTGTAGTCCATCGATTATTAATAAGATGTCACAAGCTTGAAATGTACCCTGTGTTTATCAACATAAACATATCCGGAAACTTCCTTGATATGCTTTTTATGCTTGTGCCTTGATTCGCCTCTGCTTCTATTGATTTTCGTCCTTTCGCAGCCCTGTTTTTGTCTGTCTTTATTGCTGTTTTCTTACTCTGGGCTTGTTTTTATTTCAGTTTGATTTGGCATTAAATTGCTTTTAAACGGCGATGGTTATGAAGTGCAACATTCTTAATAGTGTGCTAAAAATTGCATATAAAATGTACTTATCAACTCGTTAAAAACGTGCAAACGGTTCGTCATATTGAAGAAGGGCGTTGTCAAAAGAGATATCATATCTACTTTGATCCTCATATTGACATCTCAACGCAACATTCAAAGTCCCAACGGTGTTTTTTAAGACGATGGACTTTCCGTGTAGGAAATGATGTGCGCAATAATTTCGGACGTTTTACCGACCTTTATATACCGATCTGCCGTCTAACCCCGGCCTCCTTGAGCGTACTTGAAATAAACCATCAACCGCACTTTGGTCTGTATTGATACATATATAAACTAATTGCCATTTCCATACTCCCGGGTCGTAATATAAATCGACGTCAAACCGATATAAAAATGTCGTTAAAAATACAAAATATTTCTGACCATATGTGAATAAGAAGACAGCTTCATGGATAAAAATGCTTATATCTATACTAAACTAATATAAGGTAATTCTCAATATAAATATAATCCACTGCTTCACTATAAAAATGACCTATTTCGGGATGAATATATTACTTATCTATGACAAGAATCGTAATATGTCTCGGTTAGGTAAACTTGTTCTGCTAGGTCACCAATTAAAAGTCTTGACAAACCTACATCTCTCTTAAGTCTTTATTAATGGCCTTTACTGCAGTAGACAAACGTCAAGAAAACCGCACTATTTCAAAATCCCCGAATGTCAATCAAATGTGAAACGTAAAAAAACATCTTAGGTAAATGAATGTCCAGATATCACTGTCCAACAGGTATCACTTCAGTATTATAATATTGTCTAACGCCTGTCGACCGCCCGCACAATTAACAAGTATCCGGGGAATATTTGTCAATTTAAATGTAGTTTCATCCTCGATACTAATGGGATTTCATCGTTTAATTTCCAATCAATGGTCTTATGCATCATCATCATCATCATCATCATCATCATCATCATCATCATCATTATCATCATCAACAATCATCATCATCATCATGAAAATAAAAAATAACGAACGTAACATACAGTAACTTCAAATTTATCGCAGATAAACGTACAAATACTGTTACAATTTATACTCTTTATGAATTTTAACGTAGTCTTTGTAAATAAAACATAAAGCAATGACAATAAAGCTGGAAACAAGTACTGCAATACATAACATCGTACATCCTCACACACCAACGCATATCATACCCTCACATACCACACACCCTCACATAACACACACCTTCACATACCACACATCTTCACATACCACACACCCTCACATAACACACACGTACAGATCCTCACAAAACAACGCATATCCATACCCTCACATAAAAACATACCCTGACATACCACACACCCTCACATACCACGCACCCTCACATACCACACACCTTCACATACCATACACCCTCACATACCACACACGTACAGATCCTCACAAAACAACGCATATCATACCCTTACATACCACACACCCTCACATACCACGCACCCTCACATAAAAACATACCCTGACATACCACACACCCTCACATAACATACACCCTCACATAACACACACCCTCACATACCACACACCCTCACATACCACGCACCCTCACATAAAAACATACCCTGACATACCACACACCCTCACATAACATACACCCTCACATAACACACACCCTCACATACCACACACCTTCACATACCACACACACCACACACCCTCACATAACACACACCCTCACATAACACACACCCTCACATAACACACACACACTCACATACCACACACCCTCACATACCACACACCCTCACATACCACACACCCTCACACACAACACATCCTCACATACCACACACCCTCACATACCACACAACAAAGCATACCACACATCCTCACATACCACACCCTCACATACCATAATAAAAGTTTTGTTGGCATATTACCATATATATATATTATTTTACCTATGCAATGTAAAAGTATGGCATTTTCTTTATTAGAATCACTGACTGTTTCGACAAAGTGTTTGTCTGTGCTGCGAGTATTGTTTTTCTGTATACGTTTGTTTGAACCAAAATGCAATGGCATTCCGTGAAGATATAGAGAAAGATATATTACTAAGTAGTTCTATGTTTATCACGAGAAATGACACGCTAAGTCAAATGCTGGACACCATTAAAGGTAATTTGGAGTATCATTTTGTTTAACTCTAGTAAAGGCTGTAGTTATATAACAATAGTTATATATTGTTATGTATATTATTCAAGAACACCTGGTTTCATATGTCCTGACTTTGGGGTGGGGTGGGGTTGGGATGGGTTGTTATAATCGGTTTATAATCTCTGTCTTATCAAAAAGGGGTACGTATATATTCTGTGTCTTATCAAATAGGGGAACCGTCTATATTCCATGATTAATCAGATAGGGGTTTCGTCAATATTATGTGTCTTATCAAAATTGTTCTTGTGATTCATGTGACTTTACACGAAAAGCAATGTGATTAAGGCATGTGATGCGTACCAGAGAATAGACAAGCTCACCCATGTATAGTACATGGACTTAAGAAGCTTACAACTGGGAACAATCCTCGAATGTGAGACACATAAAACAATTCAACAGTGATTCACAATGCATGGAAGATGACCTCAATTGCCCAGATATGTTTGTGCAGTATTTTATTTCGCTTCGTTTCATACAATTTAAAGTCATCCCAGCATTAACACAAAATAGCATCGAAATTTTCCAACTCAATCTCCGACCGTATAGCTGTCATATGAATGACGCCATTATGTCCAACTAGTCAGCAATATGGGCATGTCGTTTAAGTGATATATAATGTATGTGATTTGGTCATTCTATATAGTCAACGGAAATGGGTACCATTGATATCAAACAAATAACCTCATGGGCTTTCAATTCGAGATTGACTCTCCTTGCGTATTAAAGTATCACGATTTGCAATATTATAGTTTGAACATTCCGAAGTAATTTGAGAACATTCCACCGTTTCCATAATTTGACACATTTTTTATTGTTAGCTTTGTTTCAATTTCGTCACCTATATTCAGATACTCCGTTAGACACAGAAAACTAGTGTAAGAGTCATTTTTCTCATTGTTATTTCCACCAAAACGTCTGAATGCCAGACTGGATGGGATATTATTTAACACTTCCTTATTAGATTTGTTTATAATATGAGCACCCTCTGGGAGACGCCTTGAGGGATTGTTAGATGTCACTGTGATCAAAGAATATATAAAATACATTCCTGCTCCCAGTCCGTCGTCCAATTGGATTTTTGACTTTTCGGACAATGTTAAATTTCTGATGAAGCCAGTTCCTAAAAAATCCTTAGAAGTCCACGTCATATCACTTCCTGCAAAATATAATGACATTGTATCAACACGCTACATGTATACCGCCGAGAGTGTACACACTATTTGCCACAAAACTGCTTAAAATGGAATGTTTACAAGAATATCAACACCAACAAAAAACCTACAAATTATAAAAAGAACAACAATAATAACAGTGTCCCAAAATGATGGCATATCAGATCGAAAATTACAAATTAAAAGTCAATATTGAGTTGAGTATGACAGTTCCTTCCGGATGTAATTTATTTAATTCTTTTTAATGTAAAAGATAAAATTGAATCTCAAATGGTCAAATGGTTGTAATAGACGATTGTGTATAGCTTATGGAAATATACAATACCACTCAAACGCACAATATTTTACACCACTCACACGCACATTTCTTTTGGAAATTATCACATACCATATTCATTGATCAGTTTGCAAGGACACATTCTCATGATTTCTACGACTGTATTATAAGAATTGTTTATGTAGTTTGTATTAATCCATGTCCCGAGGTTGAGTTGCATGTGCATGAAATATCTGCAAAACGTTACGCGTTTACATCGATAAGGACATTATATAAATGTTATACTTACTTGGTATCTCGATAGAGACATTGTATGCATGTTATAATTACTTGTTACCACGATAGAGACATTGTATGAATGTTATACTTACTTGGTGCCTCGATAGAGACATTGTATGAATGTTATAACTACTTGTTACCACGATAGAGACATTGTATGAATGTTATACTTACTTGGTACCTCGATAGAGACATTGTATGGATGTTATAACTACTTGTTACCTCGATAGAGACATTGTATGAATGTTATACTTACTTGGTGCCTCGATAGAGACATTGTATGGATGTTATAACTACTTGTTACCTCGATAGAGACATTGTATGAATGTTATACTTACTTGGTGCCTCGATAGAGACATTGTATGAATGTTATAACTACTTGTTACCACGATAGAGACATTGTATGAATGTTATACTTACTTGGTACCTCGATAGAGACATTGTATGGATGTTATAACTACTTGTTACCACGATAGAGACATTGTATGAATGTTATAATTACTTGTTACCACGATAGAGACATTGTATGAATGTTATACTTACTTGGTGCCTCGATAGAGACATTGTATGAATGTTATAATTACTTGTTACCACGATAGAGACATTGTATGGATGTTATAATTACTTGTTACCTCGATAGAGACATTGTATGAATGTTATAATTACTTGTTACATCGATAGAGACATTGTATGAATGTTATAATTACTTGTTACCTCGGTAGAGACATTGTATGAATGTTATAATTACTTATTACCTCGGTAGAGACATTATTTAAATGTTATAATTACTTGTTACATCGATAGAGACATTGTATGAATGTTATAATTACTTGTTACCTCGGTAGAGACATTGTATGAATGTTATACTTACTTGTTACCTCGATAGAGACATTGTATGAATGTTATACTTACTTGTTACCTCGATAGAGACATTGTATGAATGTTATACTTACTTGTTACCTCGATAGAGACATTGTATGAATGTTATACTTACTTGTTACCTCGATAGAGACATTGTATGAATGTTATACTTACTTGGTGTCTCGATAGAGACATTGTATGAATGTTATACTTACTTGGTACCTCGATAGAGACATTGTATGAATGTTATAATTACTTTTTGCATCGATAAAGTCACTATATCAATGTAATACTTACTTGCTACATCAATAGACTCACTATATAAATGTTATACTTACTTGTTACACCGATAAACTTACTCTATGAATGTTATACTTACTTGCTACATTGATAGAAGCACGGTATAAATGTTATATTTACCTGATATATTGATAGAGTAACCATTTAAATGTTATACCTACCTGATATATTGATAGAGTAACGGTATAAATGTTATATTTACCTGATATATTGATAGAGTAACGGTATAAATGTTATACTGACCTGGTATATTGATAGAGTAACGATTTAAATGTTATACTGACCTGGTATATTGATAGAGTAACCGTATAAATAAAATACCTACCAGGTATATTGGTAGATTCACGGTATAAATGAGCAGAGAAATCCCGGTTTCGCCACCATTGCATCCTTCGGGTCACCCCTTATCGAATGGAAATATTATAAAAATACTTTGATTAAAACATAAAACTTTCTGAAAGAACACTGAAATGAAATGTTCTCATGATTCTTGATGACATTTCCACGCTGTTTTTCAGGGTGTGTATCTTATTTTATATCTACAAGGTACTCAGCAAATAGTTTCACACGATTTGGTATTGCATAATTACCCTGACAATATACAGGAAAATTAATTAATTTGGAACAAGATAATATTCAAAGTTATATTTCATAATGATATCATTCAAATGACAAAATACTATCATTCTTAAATGGCTTTGCACATACCTTCATCTGATGAAGATGATGATTCATTCATGTTTTCTTCGTTCAGCATCTGTCAAAATGGGTAAATATTACTAGCAATATATTTCAAACTAAAAAAATATGATTTCGCCCATCATCCATCAAACTGACAAAACGTATCATCCATTAAATTCTGTATAAGATTTTTATATAGAAATACATGAACATGTTAACATTAGTTATTGAAGCATTATTTCGTTAAGTAAAGATTAAATTCGATATTATATATGAATATTATAGCTGAATGGTACTACAGGCGAAAATAATTACAGTACTAGGAACAGCTCATTTACCTTGCTAGGAAAAATGATATAAAATGTTGATAGAATTTTCCCGAAACTCTATCTGTTCTATACATTATCATAGAACGCTTGATTATCTAGAAATAGGCATACTATAATATTTTTTTTCAACAACAATCGGCAATACATTTGCGATTTGGAACAGATTTTTATTTTTATCAACATTTGTATGCACAGCTTTATAGATCTACCAGAAAAGATGAAATAACCAACTTACCTTTAAAAACATATCTTGAATTCCATGTTCATCGTGGAAACAGCACAGATGGCCTCCTTGTGTCTTAAATATGTTGTCATATAAAACATTTTCCTCGGTCTGAATCGCTTCACCGAAATAAGAACAGGACAGACATATTGTGTCGGGTATTGTATCTACATGTGACTGCTGTAAAAGTGTAGTGTCCTGCAGATTACGGTCATAAAATTGTCGTGTTAGATACAGACAAATCAGTGCCATAACAATCACAACATTGAGTACCATGGACACCTTATATGCCAGTTTTAACCTAATATAACACTTACTCTTGGTAACGTCCTCCATGACTTAACATTGTACAGTCATATATACAACAATAGTGTGATGAGTCGAATCGACAGCGGATAACACTGGATATGACGACTGCCTAATACATTTGGTTTTCACACACGCTAAAAATAGATTAAATGGGAAAACCAAACCTGCTGAGGTGTGGTGAGCAAATCCAGGTCACGTTGGTGTTTTACACTACACAGACACCGCTGTGGACAGTTGTACAATTTTATTTTATATGTACCAGTCAGATATAGGGAGATCTTGGGCAAAAAAATATTACAGTGCCCATAAAAATCAAGTCCTATCTAATCTTTTGTGTATGTTGTGTATGTTACTGTTATGTAATTATATTTATTGGGGTTACAAGGAAGATAAAATATAGAATTAGCAAATATTATTTATCAATGCCTATATTATTATTTGTATATTTTCTGTATGTTACTGTAAGGATTGGTTTTAATTATCATTGGTAATTACAAACTAATATTTTTAGCTTTATTTTAAGCATAGACTAGCATTTGTAAATCAATTTTACCTTGATAACTACACATTGTTTTATTGTTATCTAATAAAATTCTAAATTGTAAGGTAAATAAGGTGAAGTGATTTAAAACAAGTCATTTGATCAAACACAATCGCGTCTAATTTTTCATTTGGAGTTTTAATATCTCATATGTATTGCCTTGTTGGATTTCAATATGCAATTAAAATGTTAGTTAAAAACTGTAATATCTTTGAAATACATACGTTTATGATACGCATTTTCCCTTACAAGTTAAATTAAAAAAAGAAAATTAGTTGTTTTTATCTTTAACCATTGAAATATTTTCTTCCCCACTGCACATATTCATACAGGCAAATAGAGCAACACCACCAACACTGATGTTTCGTCTATATAAACCAGTAATATAAATTAACGTTAGCAGGAGAAAGATATATTGCAATTATGTATACAAGTATACAATAGACAAAATATGAAATTTACTTGCATCATTGGTGGAAGTAGGTAACATTTCGAATGTCTGTGATTTTAATAAAACTTCAATTTGTTTAATCTAGTTTAAACATTCCAAAAAAGTTATTGTATAGCGAGGAGACATCGATATATTTTGCTGATGAATCACGTTCTATTCGGGAGAATGAGAATGCTTCTACCCAAATGGTGTCCGACGGGCTTAGACTTATAACACCACTGAGATAAGATGTCTGTCGTGTAGACATATCCTCATCTCCGAATGTCGAATGCCAAAGCCAATTATCTCTTCCTTCATAGTTTCCTAGTGGATTGTTAGATTTATGAATGATGTGTGTGATTATCTGTTTGTGTTTAATGATTGCTTCGTTAAGGAAATCAAAAGTGATCATGGAATATACGAAGTAATTGCCTGCGCCAGCTGTATCAGGGACGGTCAGTTTCCTCTTGTCGTCAGTAGACAGTTTTAGGTTTCGTAGGAATGACGTACTGTGTCTTGTGGTGGTCCATGTTAAAGCTTTGAAACAGAGACAAATACGATATGATGTTATACCTGTTAAGGATGATTACAATGTAATACGTTTCTATTCTGATGTTTCTGATAGTTTGAAAACTAGATTGGATAACTTCACCTCAAAATAACAACACACACAAATATCTGTTCTCATTAATAGAATATAAGGCCTATCAACGATACTTCTTATTTAATATCTGAATGTGATTTGATGAAACGAAATCAATGAAATGAAGAAGAAAAAAAAACAACAAACAAACAAAACATTTGCCCCATAAATTATTCCCAACCGATAGTTCTACATGTACGTTGATATTTGATAATTGTGCATAGTTGTGTCAAAGATTTGAAGCTCCATAAACCAGTTCACCAATCACATCAACCAAAACATTGTATAATTTGAAGCTCCATAAATCAGGTCACCGATCACAGTAACTTCAACATTGTATGATTTGAAGCTCAATAAACCAAGTTACCACTAACATCAACCATAACGTTAATTTGAAGTAAATACATACTTCTGTCATCGGAACGGTAGTCAGCATAAAGATGTGCAGCATAATTTCGTTCAGTCCACCAATTTAGTTTGTGAACTGATTCTGGAAGGAAATTATATTAGAGCAAATATTAATGCAAATGGATATAATCATTTTACTACATTAGCATGGTTGATGGTCGATAGATATTGTACATTTGTATCTGCTGAATAATCAGTATGGATATGTAACATAAAACTCGCTCGCCCTTTTTACCCTAGATAGCGATATTGTATATGAGCCAGAGTATATTTTTTTCATGAAGCGCTAATATTTATGAACAAATCACCAACAGTAGTAAAATAGAATCACAAACTTACGTCCTTCATAGACATATTGGTTACCCGGTGAGTCAGCCAACTGTAATAACAGAATGGTTTCTGTACAAGTTGTTTTTTTCTCTTTTGAGATATACACAACCATACACAAAGCTTTCCATCAATTTTCCAGCCATTCATTATAAAAGATAGTCAGATAAAAAAAACGCTCAAATGTGCCGCTTTATCTTTCAATGCATATCACTATTTCATGAAATCTTTATAAAGTAACTTATTTCTTTAAATTCTGTTTAATACAGATAATTCAAATGTTTAAGATTCAGTCTTTTCAAATAAAATTCTTTATAAACTGACACGCTTTCAATCAGCTACAAAAGTCATCAAAAATCAATGAGTCTCAAACGAAACACCTAACAACACTTAAATCATCGGGCCTACTCGGTCGTTGCCTTAAAATAATATGAAATTAGATGATAATTGTGGCAAATGTATTAAACATTTTAACCGTGTTAATTTATGAAAACAATTCAAATGGATGGATAACCCAGATAATTATTTAATTGTCTGTTTCTGTCACATACCTCTAAGATGACATCCTGTATAAAGGTGTCATTATCCAAACAACATAAGGTGACATTGCTGTTTGTTGTGATGATATTATCATAGAGAGTGGTCCGAAAGTCTTTGCCATAGAAACTACATGCTATGCAAACTGCTCCGCTTCCAACGTTGGTTGTTTCTGTTTGAGCGCCTCGATAGGCAGTGGTAGGCGGTGGTAAGGCTACATCAGCCCACGGTAACAAAGATTTCAAACACAACAATATCAGTAAAAGTATGATATTTCCTAGAGCGCTCACTTTTAAGACGTTTTTCATGCTATGATAGATGGCTGTTTTTCTACAGCGACTAAAGTCGGTATTTTCCATTCCTCCTGGTGGTTGGGTCTAAACTCTGATTTCTTTAAACAGGTCATTTCTAAACGTATTGGGTATTCCCACCGAGTTCTAAAAATAGTTATTTCGGAGTAAATGTATAAGGGAGATAACGGTGACGTCATGTGTTTGTTCACAAAAATTTGCTGTGCGTGTTTCTAATTTTAACATATGCTCTAACTCAATATATGTGTATACATTTTGTACGGTATGACGGATCTCCGATCTACATTTATATGCTAATATGACACTAACTTTAGTGTTTCGATAAAGCTTACAAGAAAAAATTGTCTCTGGTGAATTATTGTTTCCTTTTTTGAAATAAGATGCATATGTTCGTAAGCATATGCGTCCGATTTACCTATGTTTGTATAACTGTAATGATATGCCATTTTAAGGTACGCGGGACCTTATTACTGTATAATAGCATGTGCTATTTTACTTGTCTCGTTCATGTTTAAGAATATATTGGTCCACTTGATAATAAATTATATGTATCATGTGGTTTGCCTCTAATGTGTGGATGAGGTAAACACATACAAAAAAATTTTCCCTTCTCGTATGTTTTTCAAGTGGAATAATACTAACACTGTATGCCTACACGCTAATCGTTTAATATTGTTTACTAATATATTTTAAGGAAGTTGAAGGACAAAGATCTTAAAAAATGTGTTTTATTATATTATATTGCATTGACATATACTATATCATCATTCAATATCAAGACTACTTGTTCAGTTGCTCATTACGGATCGCATTTAGAAAATACATATTATATTTTCAATTTTAAGATTTTAAGATTATTCTTTTAAATATTTATAGTTAAAAACTATAGTAACATGATACTAAAACTAGCATATAACCAATTATAGAGAATAAAGAGTCAAAGGAACCGGGGTTGATCAATCACTGTATGTGAGGAGAGCTGGAGGAGTCACGGTTGATCAATCACTGTATGTGAGGAGAGCTGGAGGAGTCAGGGTTGATCAATCACTGTATGTGAGGAGAGCTGGAGGAGTTATGGTTGATCAATTACTGTATGTGAGGAGAGCTGGAGGAGTCAGGGTTGATCAATCACTGTATGTGAGGAGAGCTGGAGGAGTTATGGTTGATCAATTACTGTATGTGAGGAGAGCTGGAGGAGTTATGGTTGATCAATCACTGTATGTGAGGAGAGCTGGAGGAGTTATGGTTGATCAATTACTGTATGTGAGGAGAGCTGGAGGAGTTATGGTTGAGCAATCACTGTATGTGAGGAGAGCTGGAGGAGTCAGTGTTGATCAATCACTGTATGTGAGGAGAGCTGGGGGAGTTATGGTTGATCAATCACTGTATGTGAGGAGAGCTGGAGGAGTGAGGGTTGATCAATCACTGTATGTGAGGAGAGCTGGAGGAGTCAGGGTTGATCAATCACTGTATGTGAGGAGAGCTGAATGAGTCAGTATTGATCAATCACTGTATGTGAGGAGAGCTGGAGGAGTCAGGAAGAGCGGAGGTAAGCCAATGAGAGTGTAGCTTCTGTGTGTATGTAATTAAGTAATGCTAAGATTGAGAACACAGACAAAATTGGGGCATTCTCCAAGAATCTTGATTATAAGAATTTTAACTTGTGTATTTTCCTAAAATTAAGTTTATATCTAATCAGCATAAGATGTTATCTGTAGAATTACCTGAGACACAATAGTGAATGCTGAGTGTTTCATTCGTACAGGGATTTATTCAAGAGTGTATAAATAAAATCATATGAATGAGGTTCCGCAACGAGTGGATATTGTTTAACATTTTTATCCAACTCGAGTTGTTTAATTTTCTAATTTTGGAAAGTCCCGAGCTTTAGCGAGTGTCCTTTCAAAATTAGATAATTAACTAACAAGAGTCGGATAACAATGATAAACAATCGCATCGAGTCGGGAAACATGTTTATCCAATAACGAATCATTGTCAGATTCAATTATCGATCGCTTCCTGGATTTGGCAGGTATGCTATTACTGGTTATTGTATTGTTAAATGTTCATTTTGATATTTTATTCATTCAACAAATATTTCGTAAACCATTCTGGAGTGCTGAGCAATATTTATTTCACGTTTGTCAGTGTGTTTACGAAATGTCATCAGTTAACTGACATAAGACAAATGTTCCAAAATGATTATTGCATTTTTGTGTTTGTGATATATATTCGTAATAAAGGAAAGTGGAATGATAAGAAAGTGTTTATTCGTTTTTTTTTTCTGTTGGTACAATATCCGTATCGAATGACACCGAACTATAGCTACTACTGTACCAGAAAAAGGGAAGCTCTGGGCCTACTTTAGATGCCGCTACCGTTTCATTCAAATGACCACGATTAGAGACAGTGATTTAACCAGTTTGTATCTTTTAAAGACAGGCGACAAAAACGTATGAGAGTAGCAAACAAAGTCCGTGGTAAAAGGCCAGAGGTTAGCCAATCAGATTTGTTAGGGGTCACAAATGACCAATCGGACGATTAGACAGTGGTTACACACCGCGGTGTATAAACAAACACTATAACACACTGCTACGAATTCAGTCGCGTGCCATATCAGTTGTTATACATACCTTCTATCCCGAGAAAACACTACAACCATATGTATGTATTACGTATATTAACTGTTGTTTCATGGCGATGTCGACTCGGTCATTTGTGTGAATCAACTGTGTCTTATATCCAGGTCTGAAGTCATATCTAGATCATTGTCGTTGTTACTACTGTGGTATCTGTTATTTGCTATGTCGCTTTGTTTTATAATTTCGTTGGATTTAAGTCGAGACTTTAGTCGGTTTTGCATTGCTGT
This sequence comes from Pecten maximus, assembly GCF_902652985.1. Lineage (NCBI taxonomy): Eukaryota > Metazoa > Mollusca > Bivalvia > Pectinida > Pectinidae > Pecten > Pecten maximus. Next base: position 10,220,916 of record NC_047028.1, on the reverse strand, counting down.
CGTCACGGTAACATAATATCCCCCTATATATCCATAATTCGCACATGAATATATCCCCATTTTTTCAGCAATGTGGTTACAGAGCATCATTAGACACTACGCTAAATGATTCAAATATAAATCACCATTATGCAACTGAATATATATGTACCTAAAGAAATAAGATATCTAAGTGTTTTTCTGAATTTACTTATGTGTGAAGATATATGTATGTGGTAGGTTATCGCATATTGCGATTTTAATGTTTATTATGTTTATATCAATGTATATTAGCCGAACGCAACATCGTCACAAAACATTTGAAATATTAAGTTACAGACGTTTATGTGTAGCATGGCTGAGCCATATTTTTGGCCCGTGAAATTAATAATCAACTCACAGATAATGTTTAAACTTATTTTAATATATAACACATTAGAAAGTTGATAACAATACAATAGACAATCATAACAATGCAACATGCATAACTCTTACTCACACGGTATGATTTAGGGTCAGCCTCGCAAGCTTCGTCCAGACAATACAAACATGATTGATAGACAACAAGCACCCACCTTACACATAAACAAGTTTGTAAAGAAAAGAGACGGATAGAAAGTAAAGGAGTGAGCTGTACCAGTTCATGAAACTTCTTTACAGACTAACGAAAATAAGGAGAACTGCATGTTTTATAAAGTATGTAAAGAGTGACAAGCAATATATGTCTGAAGTGGTTATGGTAGAAAGTGAAAGTACGAAATGAGATGTCCCTTCCAGTAGCCGTAAATCCACAGTCACACAGGTGACAGTTAAACTCACACCACTTCTTCATGCATATAGTAATATTAGCCTGTAGTATCAGCTTCTCTACTACATGTAACTGTTTTTGTTGATATGTAACCTCTGTTGCCCCATGCGGACTAAGCTTCCTCAGTAATTGTAATGTCATTCTATTATACACACACCATCATAGCTGGGTTTCACATATTTACATATAATAAAAAAAAGTTATTTTTCTGTCTTTATGCATTGCCAAAATCAAGGATTTTGAACATTCCAAAAAAGTTAGAACAGAGTGCACGATTAATGTGGTTTGGAGTAACGTTTTCCCCAGCGACATATGTCGTTGCCTCGGATTCCATTTTGTCAAATTTGTTTATGTTAACAACACCACAAAGGAAGCTCGTTTGCCTCTTAGACTTGTGCCTTCCTCCAACTTTTGCTGTCCATAGAAGATCCCTGTCGCCATTGATGATAGAAGAACTGGTCTTGTAGACAGTGTGATTTCCTACTGGCAGATCACTTCCGTCGGCTACATCACTGAAGTCGAAGGTAAAGAAGGAGTATACAAAGTACAAGCCTGCTCCTGAAAATTCTGGGATCATCAGTTGTCCATCTTCGGTCAATTTAAGATTTCGTACAAACGACGTCTTATGAGCATGCGTGTTCCAGACAACACCTAAACAGAACCAGTTTGATACTGACCATATAATCTATAAACAAGAGACCTGTAGGACACTCTAAAACAGGTATATTGATGTCACACCCCCTGCCATCACATATTATCATTAGGCACTATTTGTATATTATTATAATGTAACATGCTTATTATTCATTACTCTTGTTACTCACCTTTACTGTTAAAGTACGCGTACAGATGGGCAGCATGATTTCTTTCTCGCCACCATCTAAGATCTACAAAGAAAAGAATAATAAGCTCTCTGTTATTTACAAATGACATGTGCATTGCAATGTGTTTCCTTACTATTTTACAAATAAGTCAAGAGAATGTACACCTTTATTACATTGCAAGTGTTATTCTAGCACTGAACGAAATAATAACGAAATAATGACACTGAAATATTTGGTTAAATATATCGTAATATTATGTTATTTATGTTACAATTGATTTAATGTTAGGCAGTGTCATTATTGCAAATGCATTCACAGTGATACTGATAATTATAATACACTTGAGATTATTACACCAGGGTTCATACTTCTCATGTATGTTTTATGACGAGGATAGCATCAGTATTGTGTGTGAGTAAAATAACCTACCGAATTGTCCGTCTGCATTCCAGATAGGTCTATTTTGTCCGTGCAGCAGCTGAAACAAACAAAAAATATATTTCTAAATTACTGGATATCTTATAAACGCTAAAAATAAATGCAGTTGCAATTTATCTTTTTAAAAACATTTTGTTTCCTCAAACAACTCCAAACTGATTACCTCGAGAATAGTATTCTGAAGGTTATCGTCCTGTGGTAGACAACAGAGTGTACTGTTATCGTTTGGTCTCAGTATGAACTCGTACAATGTATCAGTTGTCTCCTGTAAGTCGCAAGGGATGCATATCTGCCCGGCTGTGTCTGTTAATGGCTCCGGTCTAGTTTCTGGGCTAGCAGTAGTCGGAATGTCTTGGTTACGAAGAGTCTGGCGAACAATAAACAAACCTACTAATGTGATAACCAATAAAATGTTAGCTAAAACACTGCCATGGAATGCTAGCCTTAAGGTTTGTTTTGTTGTGCACCCCATTTAAACATAAGTATGCTAAAAACAAAGCTGATTGCATATGGCCATCTAGCGATATATGTAACAAGTAGTGCAGCAGGAAGTTTTACCCGTCTACAACAGGTTATCCCAGAATATCGAGTAATCAGATTACGCTTGGGTTTCCCAGAATTTAAAACATGTACATACAATAGAATTATATCAGCATACATTGTATGTTGAAAATTAGAACTGAGCATTTCCAGTCCAAGTTTAGCTGAACAAAGATATATATGTAATCAGGAAGAGTTAATAATACACGTCTAATCGGGTACCTGCACATTACCTAGAATATATACACCCCTACAAAGGAAATGATTGTTTAACACTGAATGGCCAGGTATGCTTTGCTGCTACACCTGACTATATTCTCGACCAGCGTTTCAGATTGCTGATTTTTGTTTCCTTTCGTTCCTGTTATTGAGAGATATGAAAGTTACACTATTCCTACTTCAATATAGAGAAACAGTGATTGAAAACTGAAAGCGATCGGTGGTTCTAATTGTCAAACGTGTATTTTGTATTTTTGTATTATTGTACACCAGATGTTAAAAAAGTATACAAGCGCCTGCTGAATTTCCCTCCCTGAGAAAACATCAATTTTATTAATTTTTGACTGTTCCATCTGCACCCTCCTCCCTTCCGTTTTGGTCGTTTCGGTCTATCAAATATTAACAGCAAAGAGCGTATACATACTGAATTATAATATCCACCTAACGACATTTGGCGTGTTTGACCAATGATAATGCCGCTTTCAGTTTGAATAAGCACAACTTATAATTATACAAACGACTTCTATTATTAGAAACACCTATTACAAAGGTACATCGTTCATGAATCGAACAAGGCAGCTACTCAGTTTACCTGTTAACATGACGCAATATCTCACTTTAGTCTAGTTATAATATTGTATATATGCACAGTACCGAGGAGATATTTGGAATAGGTTCTGAGTGTTATCCAAGCCTATTGACGTATACCAACTTATTGTTAGATCATAAAGAATTCACATAATGATTTCAAACATGGTATACATATTTTGAAACCATAATGATACATATTATATATATATTCAGCATGTACAAGCTTTTTATATTTTCGGCATCAGGTCACATGACCAAGCGTATCGGCGAATATTGACGTAAGCAGGGACCAGTGCTCGAACACCCAAATGGAATACCTATTCCTATTCTTATTGTGTTGTGATTCTTTATTACAATGTTAAAATTTCTACAACTTGTACTCAAAACAGCATCAGTAAATATTTTCCAGATAGATATTTTGTTGAAATCACAGGAGAAAATAGCTGATTTTACGTCCGTAAAGCCTCCTGTATTAACTATCAACATACCTGTCAACTGGGCGAGATTTGCACCAAAATTTGAATGTTTGCATTTGTTGTAAAATCTTTGATACACACATTGCAAAATTTACTTTTCTTTAAGTTGAAATGTTTTTCTGTTATCATTTACAATCCAATCGAAATAGTCTTAACTACGTTCCGAGTCGTTTACTCAAATTTAAATTACCACTTAAGATAGGGAGCTTTTTATCGGAGGTAGACAAGTGCAAATACATCCTATAATCAAAATAGACGAAAGAAAATGCTGATTTGTTAAATTAGAAACGAAAATCAAAAAAAAAAAAAAAAAAAGTTCGAGCACTGGTCAAGTTAGTTAGTCATTTATTTTCCCGTGGTTTTTGATCGGACCAACTAGTATTGTTGACGTTGGCATGTTGTAAAGCACATGAAGGTACAAATATTGTACCAATTAAATATCTTCACGCTTACTGTAATTTAAAACTATACTTGTTAATAATCTTAACTATTTCAGAAAGAAAGACTTATTACGAGAAGACAGAATCAATACCAAAGCGACATTGATAGGACATACCTTACATTATCTTTAATTTAACGTGCAATTAAATTGACTAACCATTCATAGCTATAAAAGACATATTACTATTTTGTATAAGTAATTCATCACTGTTGAGGACAGCAAGTAATACCCGATAGAGTACATAAAATGTTATAAACAATGCTTTTTGGATGGGAAGCTTTCGTATCATAAATAGCAGAACCTCTGCTTATTCATCCGTTATAAAATATAAATAGTGTGGTTTATTCATATTCATATGTTTGTCATCATATAATTGATATTAAATTCAAAGATTTAAGCGGTCTAGAAATATAAGGTAACATGAATATGCCAAATGAATTTAAATCACCAAACATAACACATTACTGACATCGAAGTAAGGATAATGAACCATCTACATGTTTTATGTCAGCATGTTCAGTAGGAGAACTCACCTTAACATATTTCTCGATCATGCATGAAGTAGGGACATTAGACCATCTATCATGTTGTATGTCAGCATGTTCAATTATATATCTCACCTTAACAGATTCCATATTAAATGGTGTATGTATAAGAACACATATTATTGTCAACACCAGGAATGCCACTGTCATGTACAGAAAACATCTACAGGCCATACTCCTTTGGCCAGCTGTAAACGTTATCCTTTGATAGAATCGCTCCTGTCCATCTCGAGGAACTAGAACAGCCATGTCAATCGTACACGATTACTCGTAGATGCTTCGAATGCTATTCAGCATAATATTTTACAACTTTACACCAGTTAACCATTATCAACGACAAAGTCACGTGGATATGTGGCAAATGCCGTTATACCCATATGTTGTGCTATACATAACTATGCATACACGTGACATCTCCCTCCTGAAATAGATCTTGGAATTTTTCCAAAATCCATATTTAATCAAGTACCAGGGGTTTTCTTATGTATTCAAATATGCCAAACTGTGAAGTTCACAGGAGTTTTATTTATGACTTCCCTTCCACAAATGATCATTACAATTGCGTACTTAAAAATCATAGGAGAACATGTATGCAGGTTCTTTGCGTTATTTAATCCTTTTGACTGTTTTTAGCAAGATGAATTGTTTGTACTAATGTTTTAATCGTTCATTCTTCCAAATGTATTACTGTACCAAGGATATGAATGCGGAAAATAGCAACGAATGCATGACAAATTAATTGTTTAAAAGTCCTCAATTATACACCATGTACATATTATCTATTGGTAGAAACGGACGTTTACCTACATGCTAATAGTTCCTTGCAGGAATATAAACTGTGTAATACAGATACAAACTAGAGAGATAATATTAATTAATTGAATTAATTATTTGTTAAACAAAAGCTGCAAAGCTTCATGTCCAAAGTACCCCATTTAGTGGCACTGGAGCTAACTGAAAAGGGTTACTAGAGTGAATTGAAATATGTAGGCCTATGCGACCTACATTTTCCTCACTTGCTACGATTCTTAATATCTTTTAAGACAAACTGAATTTCAATGTGGTAGATCAGTTGGTAAAGCATCAGAAAATGTTGTATCAGGTGAAATCCAAACTGAGAATTGGATATCTACTCGGTTCAAGGCAGACAATTGCTGTGATGGTCCTGTCCTTGGGCAAGGCACTTTACTCAAATGTCTTTAGATGATATGCGACAGGCCTCTTGTATTGTACCGTCTACAACAGGTTTTCCCAGGATATCGACTAATCAGATCTAGGTTACACTGGGGTTTCCCAGGATTTAAAACATATATTACAATAGAATGATATCAGCATGTTTTCAAAGTTAAAACTGAGCATTTCCAGTCCAAGTTTAGCTGAACAAAGATATATATTGGAACGGTTAATAATACACGTCTAATCGGGTACCTGCACATTACCTAGAATATATACACCCCTATAAAGGAAATGATTGTTTAACACTGAATGGCCAGGTATGCTTTGCTGCTACACTATACCCGACTATATTCTCGACCATCGTTTCAGATTGCTATAGCGAGATATGAAAGTTACACTATTCACACTTCAATATAGAGAAACAGTGATTGAAAACTGAAAGCGATCGGTGGTTCTAATTGTCAAACGTGTATTTTGTATTTTTGTATTATTGTACACCAGATGTTAAAAAAGCTGAATTTCCCTCCCTGAGAAAACATCAATTTTATTAATTTTTGACTGTTCCATCTGCACCCTCCTCCCTTCCGTTTTGGTCGTTTTGGTCTATCAAATATCAACAGCAAAGAGCGTATACACAGTGAATTATAATATCCACCTAACGACATTTGGCGTGTTTGACCAATGATAATGCCGCTTTCAGTTTGAATAAGCACAACTTATAATTATACAAACGACTTCTATTATTAGAAACACCTATTACAAAGGTACATCGTTCATGAATCGAACAAGGCAGCTACTCAGTTTACCTGTTAACATGACGCAATATCTGACTTTAGTCTAGTTATAATATTGTATATATGCACAGTACCGAGGAGATATTTGGAATAGGTTCTGAGTGTTATCCAAGCCTATTGACGTATACCAACTTATTGTTAGATCATAAAGAATTCACATAATGATTTCAAACATGGTATACATATTTTGAAACCATAATGATACATATCATATATATATTCGGCATCAGGTCACATGACCGAGTGTAGAGGCGAATATTTACGTAAGCAGGGACCAGTGCTCGAACACCCGAATGGGATACCTATTCCTATTCTTATTGTGTTGTGAATCTATATAACAATGTTAAACTGTCTACGAATTGTCCTCAAAACAGCATCAGTGAATATGTATCAGATATATATTGTGTTATAATCACAGGAGAAAATATCTGATTTTACGTCCGTAAAGCCTCCTGTATTAACTATCAACGTACCTGTCAACTGGGGGATATTTGGATCAAAATGTGAATTTTTGCATATGTTGTAAATTTGTCCACACAGTGCATTGCAAGATTTACTTTTCTTCTAGTTGAAATGTTTTGCTGTTATCCTTTACAATCCAATCGGAGTATTCTTACCTGAGACTCGAATCGTTTACTCATATTTGAATTATATTTTGAAGTGGTATCACTTAAGATAGAGAGCTTTTTATCGGAGGTAGACAAGTGACAATACATCCAATAATCAAAATTGACGGACGAAAAGGCTGATTTTTAATTTAAAATCGAAAATAAAAATTAAAAAAAAAGGTTGGAGCACTGGTCAATTAAGTCATTTTTTTTATTTGTCCGTGTGTTTTTTTTTTTATCGGACCAACATGAAGGTAAGTATGTAAATGGCTCTGGTCTAGTTTCTGGGCTAGCAATAGTCGGAATGTCTTGGTTACAAAGAGTCTGGCGAACAATAAACAGAGCCACTAATGTGTTTACTAATACAATGTTTGTTATAACACTGCTATGGAATGCTAGCCTTAAGGTTTTTTTATTTGCTGTGCACCCCATTCTACACACATTTATGTGGAACAAACACTAACATTACATTGCTTGTGATTCTTTCATTAATCATAGCGTGGCAGGGAGCTATATTCATTGACAACAGGTTTTCCCAGTAACTGGGTAATCAGATTCTAATCACATCGGATTTCCAGGTTTGCATGCACATACACTAGAATGATATCAGCATTTCCAGTTAAAGTATAGCTGCACAAATAATTTTTTCCAAAAAGCTGATACACGTCAAACACGGGTACATGCACACTACCTAGAAATATATATACACCCATAAATAGGAAATGATTGCTTAACTAAGATTAGCCAAGCATGTTTTTAAGCCCGACTATAAACATTGCTTCCTTTGCGTGAAAACAATGTGCAGGTGAAAATAGTCCCTGTCAATGAGAGATACAATTTTAACTATGTACAATTGCCCCGCTTCAAAAAAAAGAAAAGTGATTGAAATCAATTACCAATACTAATTGTCAAAAGTTTATTTCAAGCCAGAAATCCCCTAGTAAAAAAAAACATTTATTGGTTGACATTGTTTGTTTGGCTGTTCCATCTGCCCCCTGTTGTGGTCTATCAAATACAAAAACAGCAGTGAAGTGTGATATCCACCTAACGAAACAGGGATTGTTGACCAATGAAACTGCCGCTTTCAAATAACAGCTGTTCATTATCTTTCAAAGATAGAGTTCTAAGTATATCTGCTAATTCTATTTTTAGAAAACACATATCACAAGGGTGCATCGTTCACGAATCAATAAACCCAAGGTTGTCCCCTTAAACGAGATAGCTATTTGGGATATATAATCTGATATCATATCGCAGTGCAGTTTTTACCATTAACATAACGCAATGCATCACTTAAGATGGATGCTATCTGATTACATGACAATGACTAAAGCTTTTGTTATGTCAACTCAGGAACGACTTTTAAAAAGGCTAATCCTAGTGTAGCGGCGGATATTGACGTAAGCAGAGACCAGTACTCGAGCAGGCCACTAGAATACCTAACTATTCCCTTGCTTGTTGTGTTGTGAATCTACATAATCATATTTGTGGTGGTGGTGGTGGTGGTGGTGGGGGGCTCGTTGATTCGTTGAAAGGGAAAGGGAAATGAAAATTAGAGGAAAAAAACACATCCGGGCATTTATCAAGCTAACCATTTGGTCTTGATTCCAAAAAGAAGGTAAAAACAAGTATATTTGACGTTTGAATGTCTGTGATGAGGGTGCAAATATTGTACCTGTAGATATTTTAACGCTTACTCTTAATTTAAAACTATACTTGTAAATAACCTTAACTATTTCAGCATTTCGGACATAGAATCAAATATATTACATTTGGATGATTTACAATTCATCTATCACTTTACTGTCCATGCTTTTTTTCTGGTTTTTAATGGCACCGATTCTCCCGTTACGATGTTCTTACATGTCCCACATCTTGGTTCTCCACATGCCATGATTGTCTGTATTTCTTCTGGTGAAGTGAATTCTGCGTGTATGAGATACTGTTTCTTTCTTTAGGTTGCAAGTAACTTGGAATAAATTTAGTTTTGTTCATAATTCTTTTTATTGCTTTCCGAGTTTTCTAAAATGTTCTTATTTTGTTTGATCCTTCCATTAGCCTGGTTGTTTGAATTGTGTGTCATTACTAACGGTGACATTTTGGCGTCTCCTTTTCACTTTGCTATTTGGAGTTCTGATAACAGAGTTTGAAATGCTTTGCTTATACCGTTCCTAATTAATCATTTTGGGTAATCTTGTTTTACTAACAAAATTTTCTAGTTCAACAAGTATTATTTTCGTGAGTTCTTCATCCATTATTATGGTACATATCTGTCGTACTAAACAGAACTGGATATTGTGTTATGTTTAGGATGTGATGAGCGAAAGTTCAGATATTGATGAGTGTCCATAGGTTTATAGTAAATTTAGAAAAATTCCGATGAGGATTTACAGGTTTTCTATTCCACGCTAAATGAATTACAATGTTGATTCGTTGAAAGGGAAATGAAAATTAGAGGAAAAAAACACAACCGGGCATTTATCAAGCTCGTTGATTCGTTGAAAGGGAAATGAAAATTAGAGGAAAAAAACACATCCGGGCATTTATCAAGCTAGCCATTTGGTCTTGATTCCAAAAAGAAGGTAAAAACAACACAAAGTATGTTTGACGTTTGAATGTCTGTGATGAGGGTGCAAATATTGTACCTGTAGATATTTTAACGCTTACTCTTATTTAAAACTATACTTGTAAATAACCTTAATTATTTCAGAATTTCGGACACAGAATCAAATATTTTACATTTGGTTGATTTACAATTCATCTATCACTTTACTGTCCGTGTTTTTTTCTGGTTTTTAATGGCACCGATTCTCCCGTTACGATTTTCTTACATGTCCCACATCTTGGTTCTCCACATGCCATGATTGTCTGTATTTCTTCTGGTGAAGTGAATTCTGCGTGTTTGAGATACTTTTTCATTCTTTAGGTTGATTGATGAGTGTCCATAGGTTTATAGTAAATTTAGAAAAATTCCGATGAGGATTTACAGGTTTTCTATTCCACGCTAAATGAATTACAACCAAATTTACAATTTGCAATTAAGAAAAGCAAGACCCAGTTACAATTTTTGAGCATTTTATCATTTAGGGAGTGTGGGAATCTAAACACAAGCATTTGCTATAAACCTATTACCCAGAGCGTGTCCTATGTGTACTATAGAACTATGACAAAATGTGAAGGTCACCAGTTAGATGTGTACCACGGAAATATAATATCTTGGAATTTTGTCAAAATACGTATGTAGCTAATACCCAGAAGTTGTCCTTTGTGTTCTACGGAACGTTGCCTTAATGTGAGGTCACCAGTTCTATGTGTACATCCGAAATATAATATCTTGGAATTTTGCCAAAATGAGCGTATAATCAATACCCAGAAGATTGTCCTATGTGTACTCTAGAACTACCTCACAATGTGAAGTTCACCAGTTAGATGTGTATTTCGGTTACATAATATCATGGACGTTTGGCAAAATGATCATGTAATCAATACTTAGAGGTTGTTCGAGACAATTTTTGACGCATCTGAGACGGACCGGGTTAGAGGCCTTTGATATCTTACCTCAGCTAAACTATAATGGATATAATATACTATACAGCTAACAACATAAGACAGCCGCTTTAACATACATATCCACGAACAGTACTTAGTTTTATTTTAATGACATCCTACATGTTTTGATAGATACATTATTTCTTTAATTAGAAACAAATATAACGAAAGTTTATTTCTGAAAATTTCATAACTCGATGTTGTCCTACATAACAACACAACTATTAGGGATATCCATTATATGATATTTAATCTGCGATCTAATCACAGTGCAGGTTTTGCCTGTTTTTAGGATGCCATCATTCATTTAAACATTGATATGGGCACAATTCTTTTATCCTACTTATATGCTACAGGTTTTAATGTAGTACTGTTATAGGCTTCGCGTGTCATTCAATCAAATTGGCATGTACTACTTTTTTCAATGATCTTCTTTGTTCTAAATTCTAGTATGTTGATTAGTTACGGCATGTCACCCGAGTCTTTTGTCAGAGCATCTGTCCTTTACTTATGGTAAGAGTGCACGACCCACTTGTTCTTTCGTAGGGTATTTTTGGCGCAGTAGGGTGGACCTTTCCTTGGTAGTTAAACATACGAACAAAAAGGAAAATTACATTTTAGAATTGGGAATTCACATAATTGGCCCGTTCTACAATGTAGTACAATTATATGCTATTTATTATAAGAAACATGTACAGTAAGACAAACTTGACCCGATAAATCACCAACGTCGATATTCGTCTGTCTTATATCTAAATTCATTTGGGAGTTTTCACTTCCATTCTCATGCATGTGTCTTATGTGGTAAACAAAACACTTGAACTTCTGCAGATAAATTATACTTCCTGAGAAAGGAAATAATTCGTGAATCGGAAAGGTAATAAGCGGGGAGGAGGGAAAGTGGTACAATACCTCAGAAGTATGGAGTGTATTTCAATTATTTTCGTTTTTACTTAAAATGGTGCAAATGTTGCTGTTTTCATCTTTCCTTCAATCAGCCTCAACTGAAAAGCGAAACAAAAAATAACATTGCTTGTTGAAAGATGTATAAATTATAGTTGTATAATCTATTATGTTTTGTTTAAATATCACTCTCACAAATAAGTAATATTAATAAAAGTATGCATATTCATTGGAATATGCTTATTCCTATATCAATTGAACCCTACCTCAATTATAGAGGTCGTCTCCGAGCTAATAATTGTCTAGATAGTCTAGCATATCACACACATCTACTGCATCTGTTAGAGTTTGTAATATCGTATTTTTCAGAATCCGGTATTTCAGAAAACTTATTTGGAATGATTAACATATTTTCATTTTCTCTTTTCTGTATTTATTCTTCGTATATCATGAGTGTCTGTGCTATATTCCAGAATATTTGACACAAGGTACTGGTAATTGATCACTGTTCTATTGCACGAGGCCGAAGGTACAGACATATTAATATGTTCTGTTTAAATAACTACGATACCGGAATTCTTTGGAAATGGCTTAAGTAAGTTTTGCCTGAATCTAACTAAATCCGTTTGCTTTTTTAAAGCAGCTGATTTTTTTTTGAAATGACGTAAAGGTACAAGCTGTTTCGAAAATTTGAAACACAATCAACAGTGCAATGTCAATAGAATAATGTTCCCTTAGTAAGAGTGACTCACATTATCTTATATTAAGCTGCTTTGATGCTGTTGCAGGATTCTGAAATTTTGTTTGTAGATATTATGCAATAGATAATACAAAATATATAAAAAAAAATATAAAACTACATCGTTCTTCTCTACTGACTGCTAAAAACTACAGTTGTTTTTGATGTGTTAAAGTATTTTAGCAACGTTAGGAGTTTTATTTATGATTTTCCTTCCACAAATAATCAATAAAATTGCGTACTTAAAAAATCATAGGATAACATTTATGTAAGTTATTCGTATTATTTGATCTTTTTGGCTGTTATTAGCAAGATGAATTGCTTGTACTGAACTTTTAAGTATTCATTCTTCCAAATGTACTGCTGTACTAAAGATATCTATGCGGAAAATAGTTGGTAAATACGCTTTATAAATACATCAACGAATGCATGACAAATTAATTGTTTACAAATCCTCAATTATACACTATGTACACATTATCTGTGGGTAGAAATGGACGTTTAACTACATACTAATACTTCCATGGAGGAATTTAAACTGTGTAATACAGATACAAACTGGAGAGATAATATTAACCAATTTAATAAATTATTTATTAAACAAAAGCTGCATAGCTTCAAGTCTAAACTACCCCATTTAGTGGCACTGGAGCCAACGGCAAAGGAATACTAGAGTGAATTGATTATGTAGGCCTATGCGACCTACATTTTATTTACTTGTTACGGTTTTAATATCTTTCAAGACAAACTTTATTTCGATGTGGTAGATCAGTTGGTAAAACATCAGAAAATGTTGTATCAGGTGAAATCCAAAATGAGAGTTGGGTATCTACTCGGTTCAAAACAGTCTATTGCTGTGGTGGTCTTGTCCTCGGGCAAGGCACTTTACTCAGATGTCTTTAGATGATATGCGACAGGCCTCTTGTATTCACTGAGCTAGCAATTAGCTATATCAAGGATAACCTATCTGAAACAACCTTTGCTCTGCACATGGTAATAAATCCAGCATTAATTCAACTAAAATACATGCGTTTCTGTTAAAGAACCGGAAATCGTTTTATTTTTCTATTAATGCATAGAAACTCCACTTTGGCTTTAATAGTCATTTCTTAAAGACGGCCAAAAAACAACTCCACAAAAATGAGAGTCGGTACTCGGTAGGGTTTGGGGAATGGTGAATATCTTAAGACAAGTACCTGTAACAGAGAAACTGTCTGTGGTAAAAATGAAAAATAAAAGGTAAAGTCAAACGATTGTTTAAAACGTATGGACTCGTAGATGAACAAACTAGACAAGCAGTTGTAGTGTTGTAGTGGGAGAAAAAGAAAATTCCATTTGGCTTGTCATGGCGTTGGTGGCAGGAAGCTGACCTTTAATCCCTGAATAAAATCAATGTGCCGATGAATATAGTTTCTGTTACTGAGAGATATGAAAGATACACTTTGAACTTTTCCCAGTGAAAAATAAAAGAATAGTGATGGAAAACAATTCATATTGCTTATTGTTAAAACTTTCTTTTTTTATTGAATCAAATAGTTCAGAAGCGGCTAATGAATTTGCCTCTCTGAACCCCCCCCCCCCCCCCCCCCCCCCCATTAATTATTGGGCACGGTTTGGCTGTTCCATCTTGCCCCCTGCTTGGGCCTTAAAGTTAAGGTCACTAACACACCCGAGGTAGGATCGCGCTTTAATGTTTATATATTTTTAGTCACGTATAATCTGATAACACTGATATGGACTACACGTCATCCTTTTTGGAAATCCCCAACACAGTAAAACATATTATTAAGCTAACGATAAGTTGCGTGTTGACCAATGTAACTTCCGCTTTCATTTAAGATTAGAGTCCCTGGAATAACAGTTATGTCATAACTTTCTTGGAAAGAGACGTAACACATGAATACATGTTCGGAGTACTTTTGTAAAGGGTTAGGGCTATTTAGCTATTTTGTGATATCTTATCTGAGACCAAATAGTAAGGCAGTTTTGCTAGTATTATGAAAAGAATGAATTAAACATATATATATGAACAAAAATGATTTATCCTACGTAAATAATGAAGTACATGTTATGTACTTAAGGTATTCACACAGAATATTTATTAAGCCATTGCTTGCTATCCAATTAAAATTATATTTTGTACCAACTTCCTTTCTACTGTTCTATATTTGTACCAATTTTGTCAATTCTCTACTGTTCTATAATTGTACCAACTTTGTCAATACTCTACTGTTCTATGTTTGTATCAACTTTGTCAATTCTCTACTGTTCTATGTTTGTACCAACTTTGTCAATAATCTACTGTCCATGTTTGTACCAACTTTAAAAATACTCTACTGTTCTATGTTTGTTCCAACTTTGTCAATTCTCTACTGTTCTATGTTTGTACCAAATTTGTCAATACTCTACTGTCCATGATTGTACGTACTTTGTCAATAATCTACTGTCCATGTTTGTACCAACTTTGTCAATAATCTATTGTTCTATGTTTGTACCAACTTTATCAATACTCTACTGTCCATGTTTGTACCAACTTTGTCAATTCTCTACAGTTCTATGTTTGTACCAACTTTGTCAATATTCTACTGTTCTATGTTTGTATCAACTTTGTCAATTCTCTACTGTTCTATGTTTGTACCAACTTTAAAAATACTCTACTGTTCTATGTTTGTACTAACTTTGTCAATACTCTTACTGTCCATGTTTGTACCACTTTGTCAATTCTCTACTGTTTTATGTTTGTACCAACTTTGTAAATACTTTACTTTTCTATATTTGTACCGATTTTATCAAAACTCTATTGTTCTATGTTTGTACCAACGTTGTCAATATTCAACTGTTCTATGATTGTACCAACTTTGTCAATTCTCTACTGTCCATGTTTGAACCAACTTTATCAATAATCTACTGTCCACGTTTGTACCAACTTTGTCAATACTCTACTGTTCTATGTTGGTACCAACTTTATCAATAATCAACTGTCTATGTTTGTACCAACTTTGTCAATACTCTACTGTCCATGTTTGTACCAACTTTAAAAATACTCTACAGTTCTATGTTTGTACCAACTTTGTCAAGTCTCTACTGTCCATGTTTGTACCAACGTTGTCAATAATCTACAGTTCTATGTTGGTACCAACTTTGTCAATACTTAACTGTTCTATGTTTGTACCAACTTTGTCAATTATCTACTGTTCTATGTTTGTACCATCTTTGTCAATACTCTACAGTCGATGTTTGTACCAACTTTGTCAATACTCTACAGTTCTATGTTTGTACCAACTTTGTCAATACTCTACTGTCCATGTTTGTACCAACTTTAAAAATACTCTACAGTTCTATGTTTGTACCAACTTTGTCAATTCTCTACTGTCCATGTTTGTACCAACGTTGTCAATAATCTACAGTTCTATGTTGGTACCAACTTTGTCAATACTTAACTGTTCTATGTTTGTACCAACTTTGTCAATTATCTACTGTTCTATGTTTGTACCATCTTTGTCAATACTCTACAGTCGATGTTTGTACCAACTTTGTCAATACTCTACAGTTCTATGTTTGTACCAACTTTGTCAATACTCTACTGTCCATGTTTGTACCAACTTTAAAAATACTCTACAGTTCTATGTTTGTACCAACTTTGTCAATTCTCTACTGTCCATGTTTGTACCAACGTTGTCAATACTCTACTGTCCATGTTTGTACCAACTGTATCAATAATCTACAGTTCTATGTTGGTACCAACTTTCTCAATTCTCTACTGTCCATGATTGTACCAACTTTGTCAATAATCTACAGTTCTATGTTTGTACCAACTTTGTCAATACTTAACTGTTCTATGTTTGTACCAACTTTGTCAATAATCAACTGTCCATGTTTGTACCAACTTTGTCAATAATCAACTGTCTATGTTTGTACCAACTTTGTCAATACTCTACTGTCCATGTTTGTACCAACTTTAAAAATACTCTACAGTTCTATGTTTGTACCAACTTTGTCAATTCTCAACTGTCCATGTTTGTACCAACTTTGTCAATAATCTACAGTTCTATGTTGGTACCAACTTTGTCAATACTTTACTGTTCTATGTTTGTACCAACTTTATCAATAATCGACTTTCCATGTTTGTACCAATTTTGTCAATACTTAACTGTTCTATGTTTGTACCAACTTTGTCAATAATCTACTGTTCTATGTTTGTACCAACTTTATCAATAATCTACTGTCCATGTTTGTACCAACTTTGTCAATAATCTACTGTTCTATGTTTGTACCAACTTTGTCAATTCTCTACTGTCCATGTTTGAACCAACTTTATCAATAATCTACTGTCCACGTTTGTACCAACTTTGTCAATACTCTACTGTTCTATGTTGGTACCAACTTTATCAATAATCAACTGTCTATGTTTGTACCAACTTTGTCAATACTCTACTGTCCATGTTTGTACCAACTTTAAAAATACTCCACTGTCCATGTTTGTACCAACGTTGTCAATACTCTACTGTCCATGTTTGTACCAACTTTATCAATAATCTACTGTCAATGCTTGTACCAACTTTGTCAATACTTTACTGTTCTATGTTTGTACCAACTTTGTCAATTCTCTACTGTCCATGTTTGTACCAACTTTGTCAATTCGCTACTGTTCAATGTTTGTACCAACTTGTCAATACTCTACTGTCCATGTTTGTACCAACTTTGTCAATTATCTACTGTCCATGTTTGTACCAACTTTGTCAATACTTTACTGTTCTATGTTTGTACCAACTTTGTCAATACTCTACTGTCCATGTTTGTACCAACTTTGTCAATTCTCTACTGTCCATGTTTGTACCAACTTTGTCAATACTCTACTGTCCATGTTTGTACCAACTTTGTCAATAATCTACTGTCCATGTTTGTACCAACTTTGTCAATACTCTACTGTCCATAGTTGTACCAACTTTGTCAATACTTTACTGTTCTATGTTTGTACCAACTTTGTCAATACTCTACTGTTCTATGTTTGTACCAACTTTGTCGATACTCTACTGTCCATGTTTGTACCAACTTTGTCAATACTCTACTGTCCATGTTTGTACAAACTTTGTCAATACTCTACTGTTCTATGTTTGTACCAACTTTGTCAATTCTCTACTGTTCTATGTTTGTACCAACTTTGTCAATATTCTACTGTTCTATGTTTGTACAAACTTTGTCAATTCTCTACTGTTCTATGTTTGTATCAACTTTATCAATACTCTACTGTCCATGTTTGTACCAACTTTAAAAATACTCTACTGTCCATGTTTGTACCAACTTTGTCAATACTTTACTGTTCTATGTTTGTACCAACGTTGTCAATACTATACTGTTCTATGTTTGTACCAACTTTATCAATAATCTACTGTCCATGTTTGTACCAACGTTGTCAATACTATACTGTTCTATGTTTGTACCAACTTTGTCAATACTTTACTGTCCATGTTTGTACCAACTTTGTCAATTCTCTACTGTCCATGTTTGTACCAACTTTAAAAATACTCTACTGTCCATGTTTGTACCAACGTTGTCAATACTCTACTGTCCATGTTTGTACCAACTTTATCAATAATCTACTGTCAATGCTTGTACCAACTTTGTCAATACTTTACTGTTCTATGTTTGTACCAACTTTGTCAATTCTCTACTCTCCATGTTTGTACCAACTTTATCAATAATCTACTGTCCATGTTTGTACCAACTTTGTCAATTCTCTACTGTTCTATGTTTGTACCAACTTTGTCAATACTCTACTGTCCATGTTTGTACCAACTTTAAAAATACTCTACTGTTCTATGTTTGTACCAACTTTGTCAATTCTCTACTGTCCATGTTTGTACCAACTTTATCAATAATCTACTGTCCATGTTTGTACCAATTTTGTCATTACTTTACGGTTCTATATGTGTACCAACTTTATCAATAATCTACTGTCCATGCTTGTACCAACTTTGTCAATACTTTACTGTTCTATGTTTGTACCAACTTTGTCAATTCTCTACTGTCCATGTTTGTACCAACTTTATCAATAATCTACTGTCCATGTTTGTACCAACTTTGTCAATTCTCTACCGTTCTATGTTTGTACCAACTTTGTCAATACTCTACTGTCCATGTTTGTACCAACTTTAAAAATACTCTACCGTCCGTGTTTGTACCAATTTTGTCAATAATCTACTGTCCATGTTTGTACCAACTTGATAAATACTCTACTGTCCATGTTTGTACCAACTTTGTCAATTCGCTACTGTTCTATGTTTGTACCATCTTTGTCAATACTCTACTGTCGATGTTTGTACCAACTTTGTCAATACTTTACTGTTCAATGTTTGTACCAACTTGTCAATACTCTACTGTCCATGTTTGTACCAACTTTAAAAATACTCTACTGTCCATGGTTGTACCAACTTTGTCAATTCTCTACTGTCCATGTTTGTACCAACTTTGTCAATACTTTACTGTTCTATGTTTGTACCAACTTTGTCAATACTCTACTGTCCAGGTTTGTACCAACTTTGTCAATTCTCTACTGTTCTATGTTTGTACCAACTTTGTCAATACTCTACTGTCCATGTTTGTACCAACTTTAAATACTCTACTGTTTTATGTTTTTTACCAACTTTGTCAATAATCTACAGTTCCATGTTTGTACCAACTTTGTCAATACTCTACTGTTCTATGTTTGTACCAACTTTGTCAATAATCTACTGTCCATGTTTGTTCCAACTTTGTCAATACTTTACTGTCCATGTTTGTACCAACTTTATCAATACTCTACTGTCCATGTTTGTACCAACTTTGTCAATTCTCTACTGTTCTATGTCTGTACCAACTTTGTCAATATTCTACTGTCCATGTTTGTACCAACTTTGTCAATACTCTACTGTTCTATGTTTGTACCAACTTTGTCAATACTTAACTGTTCTATGTTTGTACCAGCGTTGTCAATATTCTACTGTTTTATGTTTGTACAAACTTTGTCAATTCTCTACTGTTCTATGTTTGTACCAACTTTGTCAATTCTCTACTGTTCTATGTTTGTATCAACTTTGTCAATACTCTACTGTTCTATGTTTGTACCAACTTTGACAATACTCTACTGTTCTATGTTTGCACCAACTTTGTCAATACTCTACTGTCCATGTTTGTACCAACTTTGTCAATTCTCTACTGTTCTATGTTTGTACCAACTTTGTCAATACTCTACTGTCCATGTTTGTACCAACTTTGTCAATACTCTACTGTTCTATGTTTGTATCAACTTTGTCAATACTCTACTGTTCTATGTTTGTACTACTTTGTCAATTCTCTACTGTTGTATGTTTGTACCAACTTTGTCAATTCTCTACTGTCCATGTTTGTACCAACTTTATCAATAATCTACTGTCCATGTTTGTACCAACTTTATCAATAATCTACTGTCCATGTTTGTACCAATTTTGTCAATACTCTACTGTCCATGTTTGTACCAACTTTGTCAATTCTCTACTGTCCATGTTTGTACCAACTTTGTCAATATTCTACTGTTTTATGTTTTTTACCAACTTTGTCAATAATCTACTGTCCATGTTTGTACCAACTTTGTCAATACTCTACTGTTCTATTTTTGTACCAACTTTGTCAATAATCTACTGTCCATGTTTGTTCCAACTTTGTCAATACTTTACTGTCCATGTTTGTACCAACTTTATCAATACTCTACTGTCCATGTTTGTACCAACTTTGTCAATACTCTACTGTTCTATGTTTGTATCAACTTTGTCAATACTCTACTGTTCTATGTTTGTACTACTTTGTCAATTCTCTACTGTTGTATGTTTGTACCAACTTTGTCAATTCTCTACTGTCCATGTTTGTACCAACTTTATCAATAATCTACTGTCCATGTTTGTACCAACTTTATCAATAATCTACTGTCCATGTTTGTACCAATTTTGTCAATACTCTACTGTCCATGTTTGTACCAACTTTGTCAATTCTCTACTGTCCATGTTTGTACCAACTTTGTCAATATTCTACTGTTTTATGTTTTTTACCAACTTTGTCAATAATCTACTGTCCATGTTTGTACCAACTTTGTCAATACTCTACTGTTCTATTTTTGTACCAACTTTGTCAATAATCTACTGTCCATGTTTGTTCCAACTTTGTCAATACTTTACTGTCCATGTTTGTACCAACTTTATCAATACTCTACTGTCCATGTTTGTACCAACTTTGTCAATTCTCTACTGTTCTATGTCTGTACCAACTTTGTCAATATTCTACTGTCCATGTTTGTACCAACTGTGTCAATATTCTACTGTCCATGTTTGTACCAACTGTGTCAATACTCTACTGTTCTATGTTTGTACCAACTTTGTCAATACTTAACTGTTCTATGTTTGTACCAACTTTGTCAATATTCTACTGTTCTATGTTTGTACAAACTTTGTCAATTCTCTACTGTTCTATGTTTGTATCAACTTTGTCAATACTCTACTGTTCTATGTTTGTATCAACTTTGTCAATACTCTACTGTTCTATGTTTGTATCAACTTTGTCAATACTCTACTGTCCATGTTTGTACCAACTTTATCAATACTCTACTGTTCTATGTTTGTACCAACTTTGTCAATATTCTACTGTTCTATGTTTGTACCATCTTTTCAATTCTCTACCGTTCAACTATGTAACAAGTTCACTCCTTCTTAGATGGCTAATTTTACATACACATTTGTTGTGGATTTATCAAGTCCTATATATTGGCTTTCTTTCTGTTGTCCGGTCATGTACTTGTGTGTTTCCTAGTGTATGCATTGTTTACAAGTAAATTATGCTGTTAATGTTTCTACATTTGTATTTCATATTAAGTGTAGATATTTACGTATACCAGGCCTGGTCTGGGTAGGAATCAAACATTCATCTTCCTTCCTCATTTGTTTTACTACGTTGTATATCTAATCATTTACACAATATATCATATTCACTCTGTTCTGTTGAAATTAAGGATTTGAAATATATGTTATTTGTGTACAATTCTCACTGGTGCATGCATATCACCTTGCCATCCAGGTATTCATATAATCTTATAGACGCTGTTTTGCTATGATCATGTCAGGATATCGGGCTGCCCAGTCTCTTACTAGAAAATTTCGCTTCTTAATATATGTTCCCGTTTCACGCGTGTTTTATCCATAGCATATTCATATATATATTGCACTTTTTATATTTTCAATATTTGATGATCGGATAAAACCATCTTAAATGGTGATACTTTATCTAGACATAAATTATTGTCGTACGAGTCTATTGTTTATTGGTGTCATTGAAGGAAAATCATTTGCAGAACAGAAAACAGTTCCTTGTTTTATTTGATCTTTTTTACTGAGCAATAATACCAGAACAATAACTTTGTTGCATCAGAAGTTTAGTCAGGTAAACTCGATAAGTTTGAACATGCCAAAAAAGTTGGAATATGGCGATCCGTCAATGCATTTGGACGTGCACTCCTCTCCTGCTACATACGAAATGGCCTCGGATTCTAAAGTGTCATGAATGTTCATGTTAACGATTCCACAAAGGAAACTCGTCTGTCTTTTCGTCGTTTTTTTCGCCACGAAACTTCGCCGTCCACAGTCTTTGTTTTTCGGCGTTGATGATAGTCGGGCGGTGTCTGTAGATGTTGTGGACGCCTATTGGTGATTTTCTGTCCCACGTTGCGTTGCTGAAGTCAAACGTATATAAGGCATAGACGAAGTAACTTCCTGCTCCTCGCATCGTGTGAACAGCCAGCTGTCTCCCGTCATCACTTAACGTCAAATTCCGTAAAAGTGACGTCCTGCTTTCACGATGGTTCCAGGATAAACCTTTTATAACATAGCAGAATAAATTACATTTGTATAGACAATGAAGACAACACATTATTTCAAAATAAGACAAGTACTTTAATCGTTACTCCTATATGTTCAGTCCGCCTGCAGAAGCCTGAGAGGGCTGAAAGGCCAGCGCGGCAAAGTCTTGTTTTTTCGTTATTTTTTTTTTTTTATACATTCACCATTTCTTGATGATTTAGTAGAATTGAAAGACAACATTATTACTACTGATCTATATTGTAAACCAACAGATTCACACAATTATTTAGATTTTAATATCTTTCCAATCATTAGAAGTTGTGAAGATTTTCTTAAGAATAGTGACAAGATGAAAAAGGTATTAGACAGAAATAAAATCACAAATTGTAAGCGACAACCAAGAAATTTGAAACGTTTATTATGCCGTTCAAAATCTGATTCTGAACAGCAAATTCCATGTATATCTAAATGTGGTAGGCCTAGATGTGGTACATTTAAAAGTATTATAGAATGTTCCAGTTATACGTTCAAAAACGGATCTAAATTTCAAATCAAAGCAAATATGAATTGTATATTTAAAATTGTTATCTATGCTATGATTTGCAAAAATTGTTCAGAATTTTACATTGGCCAGACTGACAACGAAATTATAAAACGTATGACAGTACATTAACAGCAAATAGGAACAGACCATCTAAGATTTTTAACAGTTAGTAAACATATGTACCGATGTTCTATATACCAAATGTCTAGCTCAGATGCTATAGAAAGGGAATCAAAAGAAAATATGTTTATTAATCTATTTAAACCAAGTCTTGATTCATGTAGTTCTGCTTAGTTCCAAATCAATATTACTGTAAAAACAGTTGTTTTCCTTTATATAATTTTCAATTGTATATATTTTTATTTTGACGTCATCAATTTTATATTTTTGTATACTTTTGGTCATTGTCATTCAAAGCCTGTGAAAGCGCTTGTGATTATCTGGTTTGTGTTTTTTTTATTATTATTATTACAATGTATATCCATCACAAGGACATTATCTACTTTTAATTATATATGAATATATAGCTGATTAAGGGACATATCTAGTTGAATTGAAACATGAAATTTATTTCATGTATATATAAGGAGTCTTTGAGCACAACGGGCCAGTAAAGCAGGTAATCAAGGTAATAATAAAAATAAAGGTTACATTTCCAGGTTGCTTAAAATGTATATATTAATACACTGTATTATATTTACTAGTACGTTTAGAATAATAGACCTTCGTTAGAGAATGATGATAGATATGCAACACGCTTCGTTTATATAGGTGAATTTTCTGACCAAGTATGGGTCAGCAGATACTTCAAACATAACTTCCTGGTTACAAGATTAAACACAGATTTTTTTCCCCCCTTTTTATTATTATTCGTGAGGGAAATCTAACTACAACGTTAACCGGAATTCGTAACAAGGTTAGAAATCCTTTTTTTTTTTTTTTTGTTTTTGCAATGACACATTGACGGGAGTCCATCCAGTACAAACCCTTGATGAATCGACGCTATTTTTCAGTTTTAACAGTAAAATATGGACTGCTTTTTTGGTCAAATTGTTTACTCACCTGAACCAGCGGAATGGTCACTTGCGTATAGGTGTGCGGCGTGATTTCTCTCCGTCCACCATCGCAATTTATCTTGTAAAATAAAAGTGCAATTTTACTCGAAATCCCCTGAAGTTTTATTGAAAGACTTCAATATTTCCTTACCATTTGAAATAATGGGCTGCGATATATTCAAGCCCTTAATATTCTAACCAGTCTGTGGTTACTTATATTTTACACGTTGTATTTGTTTGGCGACGAGAGTTAGGGATTTGATATAAATAATGTTTTCACGATTTCCGAGCCTAAGTCCTTTAACAAAAAATCAGGTGAATAAGTCAATTTCAAAAATATTTTCAACTTTGCCTGCCTAGAAGGCAATCCAATGTGAGAAGTGGGCTAATTCATTTGAAAATATATGATAAGTTCCTATTTTTGGCTTTGAAAAGGCAAACCGAAATTAACTACTGCGAAGTCACCAATTCCAAGCTACTAACTGAAGGGACACAACACCATGATGACACCCGATACCTCCGTTAAATGTAGCATGGCCTGCCAGAGACAAATTATAATGTGTGCTTTTCGTAGAAAACAGTAAAAGCAGTACACTGATACTACAAACCTGTCCCCTGCCTGGAGTGTCTGTTATTCCGGTTTTCCTCTTCTAGCTGAAATACAAAATAAAATAACTAATAGAAATAAATAAAAAAAAAACAATGTAACAATTGTTTAAAACATCTTATGTTGATTCGGTAAATCTGCTCACCGCAAGAACCAGGCTCTGTAGATCATCATCATGCTTAAGACAACAAAGGGTGTTGTTGTTGTCAGTCTTCAGCATGAACGCATACAGAGTATCGACCGTTTCCTGTCCTTGGAAGTCACAAGGCAGACATATCTGTCCGGCTGTATCATCTGTGAAAGGGCTCTGTTGTCGGGGTAGCAGTAGCTGGAATGTCTTTGTTACGAAGCGTCTGACGAACAACAAATAGAATCACTAATATTGTGACCAATACAACGTTTACTGCAACACTGAAATGAAATGCCCGCCTCAGGTTTTCAAGGTAGCCTGGTTGTTTCGAGGTACATAATATCCTACCCATAACTTGTAAATGTCAGCAATGATATTCTCCGCTTGCACACTATCATAGCCACAGCAAATTATAACATCCAACCTAACGACATGCTATCATGAAAACGAATACAACGCTTGGTCATTTACCAGGAATAGTTATTTTTATATCTTTCGAGGAAATACAGAAGTCTATAATCAGAAACATACTACATAGGTGTTGTCTGAACATAAGCGGACGGCTGTAGAACTATTTTATTTTTCATTTCACAAAGATGTTATTTTAAAGAAAATCAATTATTACTGGAAAATAATTTAAGTCCTGTACAGCTAACACACATTATATGATAGCATACCACTATGTACTACCGCCAACAACTGTCAATAACTACTTGACATGACAGCAATGTTAGTACGAGCGAGTTACCTACCTTGATTTGTTGTATAATCTATACTGTTAAAAATGATCAATTAAATCAGTACTTTTACAACGCCCCTTACTAAAAACTCTTAGGAGAGAATTTAGAGAATTTCTTTGTTATTCGATCCAATTAAATTCTAGAACTGGAAATGAAAACGATATAGACCAGTGTATCAAAGCATATAATTATCAGATGCTAAGATAATGACGTTAATTATCAGATGCTAAGATAATGACGTTATACTGTTCTATCTATGGATGCCTATATTTCCGTCAGAAACAAATTAACATATCAAAAATCAGTTGTTAAAGTTGATCCTTTTAGATAAATATATTGAACACATTAGTATTAGAACATTATTGTAAAGTAAAAACTATATACAACAATATGCATTATTTGTATCAAAAGTTTAAGTGTACTTTCTTTCGAATAATTACTGTACAAAAGACACAACATAGTATATGCAGATAATAATTTCAACATATATTCAATAATATATTGGAACGGATGCAATTCGAAATCACCGTTTAAAAATCCTCAGCAGCCAATCTAAATAGATAGTGCCAATGTAAAAGAAGCGGATATTTAATTATATATTATGTGCTATTTTAATATTTTCAAATGTCTTACCACTTTTCTACAAGAATTCGTCGATGGAGCCTGAATAAGTGTTATTGCTGATATCTCCAGTCCGACTGTGATGCAATGTATACAAAAGATATCAGCGATAATCAATTGGAGATCTCTAATATAAATCCTTTCATTAAAGTGTCCATGAAGATCTCTGGGAACTGAGCAGAATAAAACCTTACTTCGATTAGGTTATAAGAATTTATATAGTGGCATATTTCTGCTATCGATTTGCCGACTTACGACCTATATATGTCGACATAAACAAATATGTCGGCATAGTGGGGAAAATATGGCGATGTATTAGCTTAATTGCCGAGATAATAACGCTGTGATAATTATCTAGAAAGTCGGAAACTCGGCTTTATACCGTACAGTACCGTACGTTTCTACTCCGGTGGCATATTGCTGCCATCGAATTCCTAGATTACCACGGCAATTATATTTCAGTAGGTAAAGTATTAAGTCGACGTATTTGTCGGTTTATGTCGGCATATGTTTTGATAATGTCGACATCTTCCCAGAAATATGTCGACATATTTAAGTCGTAAGGCGGCAACTCAATGGCATAAATAAATTCGCGTTAATGTTGTAAAGCATCATCCTCAACACCTATATATCCGAGAAACACTCTAACCTCTCCGATATACCGATTCTTTAACTGGACGTTATCGTTGGCCTTCTTCCAATACTTTTATCTATATGTATAATTCAATCGATGAGGCATCAATGGTCGACACAATTAAGAACGACCTTATAAATCGACTGTCCTGTCGTCATTATTCAGCTTGCGTACTCTTTAGTTATTACAACGTAACAATGATATTCTTTCTTGCCAGCTGCACACCTGTTTCAAACGAGCTAAGCATTTTCAACTCTATTTCCTATGTGAAACATTTTAAAGTTTCACATCGTAACCTTAGGAATTGTATGCATCTATAAAACGGTGAGTTAGTCATACTCATTTCATTTAAATTAGTAAACCTGTTAAGGTCATAGACGTACAGGAGTTATTACACGAAGTTTTAGCATTGAGCATAGAAGTAGTATACCTCCGATATGTATACGACTGCCAACATTAGCAATGATGGGAAGTACTAATGCACGTTGTTGTCAATTTATAGAAACTGTTGAAAATATGTATTTATTTCCGGTTGTTATTTCAGCTATGTAAATATCATGAAACAGTATTCATTTGAAATAAGCAGCATGGTGTTTATTTAATCTGTTACTTGGTTGTCCACAATTTATGCTAATAACCTTGTTACCAAAGTGAAAAATGCATCTCATCAACCTGAGGGTTGTACATAATAATGTTGTTAGGCGAAAGAATTGTACCTCGCCTACCAAAGGTTTATAACCATAACCTTGCTACCAAAGAGAAATAAGTGCACAACACTTACCAGAGGGCTGTGTCTACCTTGGTACAATGGTAACATAATTGTACCTCGCCTACCAGAGAGAGAGAGAGAGAGAGAGAGAAGAAAACATATTAATTGCAAGTTCAAATCTGCTCAAAACCAAACCCATCCAGTAGATATTCAACAAGTGCTGTAATTAAATTAAATTTACCCAACATTTAACAAATGTGGAATAATGTGCTTACCAGGTGGATAATCCAGGTATACTGTGTACTACTTCATCATTAAAGTAAGGTGCACCAGAGGGTTGACTAAGTAGATAGCATAATTTAATCAAGAATTGATGTTAATATATATATAAAGCTTATCAATGTAAAAAAAAAAACTAAAAGAAGAAAATTATAATTATTATTTAATTAAAAATATTTGTTAATATTTATGAAATCTATTTGATTGCGATATATAGCTTGATATATGTGATAATATATCTTTATTCTGTGTATTATTACAACTATTACAACCATGTAAAAGGACATTGATGCATCGATGATTAAGAGAGTAATGATTTAATTTTTTGTTGGAGAATCTGACGAATATTATCATATTTGTTACATTCTGAAAAATAAAGTAATGCAGTTTCAAAAGATTGATTGCATTCACATTCAATTAAATGATCTTTGTAACGATCATAGTTTAAATTACTAGTATTATTTCTTAACTGGCATAGAATGATATTTAAATTTCGATTTCCACAAAATTTGAAAATATCATTTGATTCAGACTTATAAATTGACTTTTATTTAGTAGCCTTTTAAGCTGTGGCGTAGACTGCATTTTACTAAAATCTGGATCAAGTCTATTAATTTCATTAAACATGGATGGAAAAAACTTTCAAAATAACTTACAGTACGATATAATGGGGGATCAAATATTCTATTTATTCGGAGGTGATATCTGTCGAGAGTTTCATCATGAAAATATGGTTGAATAATATCTCGAAGACAATCTGAAGTTTCATTGTTCATTATTCTATACAGCATGATAAGTTTATGATTCTTTCTTCTGCAACTTAAAGATTCCCATACTAATTCTTTGTATAATTTATCATGTAGTGTTCCTCTGCGTAAACCTGTTATTAATCTCCCAGCTTCTAATTGTGTAGTGTCTAATAGATTTTTTGAGCTAAGTGTACAGTTGTCCCAAACAACATCTGCGTATTCAATAATTGGTCTTATGTAGGATGTATATATATAATAGTCAGAGATTTTCTATCAACTTTCTTTTTTATTAATCTTAGAATATTTATTCTTTTAAATGCTTTATCATAAATTCTAGATATGTGTTGGTTCCATTTAGCACCGTCACTAAGTGTAATAGGTTCACCATAAAAAGTAATGATAGGGTGACTCTTGTCAGTTTTTCTTGAAAAGATAATAGATTCAGTTTTGGAAGGATTTAATTTGATGTCCCATTTAGTGGCCCAATGCTTAATATTAGTCATCTGAAAGAGTTTGTGCCAATTTAATGGGATTACCATTACATGTACCATAAAGAGAAGTGTCATCTGAAAATAATTTATTTTTACTAGAGACACAGTAAACAACATCATTGATATATATTAAAAACAATAATGGGCAGAGGACCGAGCCTTCTGGAACCCCTGCCTGATCAGGGTGGTCAAATACTGAAGCATGACCTTCAGTTAGAACTCTCTGTTTTCTATTTGATAAAAAGTTTTGAAACCACTTTAGTTGATTACCTTTAACACCATATGATTCTAACTTGTAGAGCAGTCCATTATGCCAAACTCTATCAAAAGCCTTGCTTATGTCACAGAATATAAATCTGATTTCTTTATTTTGATGTAGGCAATTAACAATGGTATGGAAAATAGATAATAATTGATTTACAGTGGAATCTTCAGGTGTAAAGCCAGACTGATGTTTTGTATGATCTTATATGTAATCATGTAATGATAAAGAGTTTCTTTATAAATGCCTGATTGGTCATGAACTCCTCACAACGAGTGTTCTCTGATATATTATAGTACCAAGACTTGTATGATTCTCTAGAACAATCACAAATACATGTATAGTCAGTAAAA
The DNA here is from genome assembly GCF_902652985.1 of Pecten maximus. Lineage (NCBI taxonomy): Eukaryota > Metazoa > Mollusca > Bivalvia > Pectinida > Pectinidae > Pecten > Pecten maximus. Next base: position 10,191,254 of record NC_047028.1, on the reverse strand, counting down.
ACAAAGTTATAGGGATTATTTCATAAATAGCAGAGAACTTTCATTGTTTATTTAACGTTCAGTTCCCTTTGGTTTTTGATGAGATTAAATGTGACAACAGGTTAGATTGAGGATATTGTTTTGAACCAGTTATAGTGTACAGTATACATTTCTCAGTATTTGATTGTCCCATTATTATTATCAAGGGACGATTACATATTATGTGTTTGGGTATTCCGTAAAAATACCAGATTATTTGTATGGGCTGTGTGTGTAAAGCAAATAAACTTATCAAATCGCTTAAATGGGCATAGTACATATAGTAATCTAGTAAATTTTACCATATCAATACATAAAAAAATTATAATACGTATGTAGGAACAAACATTTGGAGTATTTCTTAAGAACAGAATTTATCAATCGCGAATTATTTTTGACATCACATTGCCAAATTTCCATTTATATTTTATCAGCGGCTTAGTTGATGACGGAGAACACTTGTATAAAAAATGCTCTTTTTTCTTTTCTTTTCTTTTTTTAATCAAAGAAATGCTTATAAAAGCTCATTCGAGCTCAAATTTCAAAAAGGGGCTGATGGATTGCTATTTTGTCATGTATAATGGTAATATTCTACCATATAGTCTATACTGAATATATTCATATGTCAAGTCTTTTTATTATCTGATCTTATTCTACATGTACGTTTTAAAGGAAATATATCATTAAACATATTGTTTGGTTTGTGTTTGCAATAGTTTAATCGATTCTCAGACCAAATATAAGTTTTTAAATTGTCATTTCCTCAATCCATTATCTATATAAAGCAGTCATTAAAATTGTGTCAGTTCAATTTTATCTTTTTCTATCCATTCTGATTATTTTAATGCTAAAACGACTTACATCTGCAATGATCTAATCCATTCAGCAAAATTACGGTCTAGAGAAAGTATACATCAAAGTCATCAAACGGGATATTCCCTCTATTGTCAAATTGTATCATGCAAAAAGAACTAAATCTCGCAACACCATATCTTTTATTAGTTTTAACAGTTGTCAACACTGAACAGACATAGCAGTACATGTGCAATGATTCCGTAAGTAACAGTAAATGTAGTCACGACAAATCAATTAGTTTGAACATGCCAAAATAATTAGAATATGGCGATCTGTCTATATATCTGGTTGTGCATTCTTCTCCTGCCACATAGGAAATGGCCTCAGATTCTATTGTGTCCAACATATTCATATTTACGATTCCACAAAGGAAGCTTGTCTGTCTTTTCGCCGAGTTGGTGCCTCCAAACTTCGCCGTCCAAAGTCTCTCTTTTTCACTGTTGATGATAGCCGGTCGGTGTTTGTAGATGTTATGGATACCCATTGGTGATTGTCTGTTGGTCGCTGCATTGGTGAAGTCAAACGTATATAGAGCATAAACGAAATACAATCCTGCACCAGGCATCGTGTTAACAGCCAACTGCCTCCCGTCATCACTCAACGTCAGATTCCGTATAAATGATGTTCTGATGCCACGTTGTTTCCAGGATAAATCTATCGAAACGAGTGAAAGAATTTACATAGATAAACGGTAATTGATGTTCATTTATATATTTAACAGAGACAAATAGAGTATATTAACATGCTTATGATATCTTAATTCTACATTCTACAATTATCATTGAAACATATAAAGTACAAGGCCAAGGGTGTTCCTTAATAGGCATGTTTCCAATGCTTTACTATAGGAAATTTTACGGTATGGAATTTCCTTACTGGTAGGGTGAGCTTCTTTTCCCTTTCATTTTACACATTAACCTTCATATTGCACAGGGAAGTACTGAGGATGAATGTAATGCTTTCCGATATAACTTATTTCGCAACCTTGTGTATTTTCATATTAAGTTTTCAAAACGATATATTACAGTTTATAATGATTTCTAATGAGAAAATGTCTTACTTTGACCAATTCGAATGTCACTAGCGTAGAGATGTGCGGCGTGATTTCTCTCCGTCCACCAACGTAGTGTCTTTGGTATGGCTGTAAGATAGCAGAAGTTAGACAGATGTCATTCTAAATCCTTACTTGTAAAAAAATAATCATTACAGCATAATTTCAGATATACATGACGGATAATAGTAACTTCATATCATCTCTGTAGTGCGGAAGCGGCTTCAGTTCAAAGAGGGTATCTCACATAGTGGTAATACTGTGTATATCATACCAGTGCGCGTTTTTTCATTACATCAAACTAGTCTGAGCAGAAGAAATTTCTTAAAAGTTTGCAACACGTTAAACAATACTTAACCTTATTACAATATGTGTTTCATTACACCAGATCATTATAATTTAACTTATACAGACGCGGAACAAACTCCTTATTCCCCGGGGAACGCTCTTAGTAACCTCCTACGAATAACATGTAATCAAGTAGGTATAATGCGGGGACTGTCCGATTAATGTTAATGAAACAGATTAGATTAACTGATTCCTGATGATACAGAAGCTGGGACGGTAGGGGATACGGGGCATTAATAGATGATGTCCAGTGCTAATAATCCTAGAAGTCCTTGTGAGCGCTGATTTATATAAGATGTAGTAATGAGACAGGTTTGGATGTGGCACCAGTAAAAAGTAAAAGGGCAACGTGATGCTAACTCCTGAATGCGGTATATCGTTTGGTTCAAGGTACGTTTTCAAAACACAATAAACCTGTTAAGTGACCACTTGAATTAAGTGTCTCCTTCTAATATGTGGCCGAAGTTTTCACTCCAAATGTTATTTACCACACTAGTTTCCCGAACCTGGATTAAGAGAGCTTATGTCATATGTGACCTTTATATTGTCTTGGAAGGTCACATATGACAGGTTTGACTGTAAGTAGTGTAATAACAAAAGACTTACGTTTTCCACTGTTTGTTTGCAATCTTTTCCCGTTCTCTTCTTCCAGCTGCAATAACAAAAACAAAAAACATGAAAACGTTAAACAAACATCAGAATTATTAGGACACTGGTTTAATGAATAAATCAATAAATCGATAAAACAAACGACTCACCTCAAGAATCAGATCCTGGAGAACATCATCGCGTTGCAGACAGCAAAGTGTTTTGTTGTTGTCAGTCTTCAATATGAACTCGTACAAAGTATCGCCCGATTGTTGTCCCTGAAAGTCACAGGGGAGACAGACCTGTCCTGCATTGTCTGTCAGGGCGTCCACACTTGGTGTTGGTGTGATGTTTGGGGACTGGTCCTGTAGTGTCTTATGTACTATATATAGGATCACTAGCGCAGCAAGCAAAAGAACGTTCCCAACTACACTCGCTTGAATCAAGCGTTTCAATTGACAGTGAACAGAGTTAGACATACTACGGTAAGGTTTTAATCAACCAGGAACATTACATCGCAGTGTGCGCCAAAGGTCTGCACAGCGAGATACGAAACAAGTACTTTGATAAACGCGTGTATGGTGAAAAATATAATTTCCTGGTAAGGCGATAACACATGACCTATTTATGTGGAAATCCAAATGGCTGTATAAATACAACATTATATCATGCCTTCCAATTGGCATATCTAAACTGGAAATTACTCTTGAACTAATTAAGGAAACATAAATCCCTCACAGGCATGAGGTGTCGATATATCAAAAGCTTACAGTGACTTTTGTTTATATTGTTTCATTATTATGTCATTATTTTTGTTGTGTTTGTTTTAATAGGCCAGATAAACAAAAATGACCGGTTGTTTAGAAAAAAAGTATCCTTACATGGTGGCGTTGGTAGTTTGTTAGGAACAAAAAAATATGGTATACATGTACCATTAATGTACACGGGTGGATAGAACGGTAAAGCGGCTAATGTAGATTTTGTTTGGTTGTGTATTGTTAACGCCCTATCAACAGCTAATGCCATCTTCCTTGTGTGCGAGGTGCATGCGTGTAGTGAATTGTGTGTGCTTTATGTTCGTACCTGTCTCCTTGTGAAATACTTGGAAATGATGCCGACTCTATAGTGCTACCTCAATGGAGTATACTTCCGAAGACATCCAGCAGTACACTCCACCAAATTACATTATACCGACAACGGGCGGACCAGTCGTCTCACTCCCAAAGCTTCAGGAGTATATGGCTCGGCCAGTAGACAAAGCCTTCCTACAGGTCAAAAGTAGGTCAACGTCAAGAGAGACACAAGGACGACAAAAGTAACTTTAAAAATAGAGAAAAGATAAGATCCCAACTTTAGTCGCCTTTTACGATCATGTAGCAGCAGGAACGTCCTACAGGGCAGGCTAACATATATACATGTAGATAGATAGATGGACGGATGAGAAAGTAGGTAGACAGACAGGTAGATGAGTTGATGGATCTACCAGAAGGCCGGCGGTTAATGGGCTGGAGGGAGGGCGATTGGGAGGGAGATTTTAGTACTTATAAAACTTCTTAATGCATAGATTTAGTAAATTTGAAGGTGAGCAGTTCGAATAACAATGTCAATTTCCATCCAGAAACCACAATATCAAAAAAGCAATATACATTTTATAAATTATATCAATTTTATGTAACATTATGTTCATCAGAATAAAATATTTAATCCGCTACACTTTTATATGATACCAATTCATTATCGTTTATGATAACAAAATATATTCTTTAGTTAGTTGGAGTTTAATATACCGCTTGCAATCCCCTCTCAAAGTTGTTCTCAAATAAACCGCGTTAAGCGTCTTCTTCTTCGCTAGTGACTGCTTAAACATGTGACCCACCAAGGGAGGTAAATCTAGTTTGCTTAACTTTGTTCAGGAACTCGTACCATACCTGTTACATGTGACAGGTTCCAGTTTGACTACTTCCTCAAGTACATAATTGTCATCAGAATTCTAGGCATGACCATACACTCTAGAATAATATATTGACATTACTTTGCAACATAAGTATTAATAAATACCTTTACCGGTAAGAAAATGCAGATTGAGATTAATATAAAAAGCATAAATCAGACAGTTACGTCACATAACTGTTTAATCCTGGAGGTGTTAGAGCAATTTTAGGAGAACTACCCGCTGTTGTTTCAATACTAACTCTTCATCAGTTATCTTTTTTCGTTTTCGATTTCTAACCGCTGTCCATTTAGGATTTTGTGATAATATATAAGATAATTGTAACACATGTCTGGCGTGGTAAGCTGTGTTCCTTTATATTAGAACATAATAGAATGCCTCAACACCATTTCACGATTGGCATCAGCAGGCATGTCTTGTGAAGAAGATGACAAACATTTCCCGTTAAGATTGTTTCATTTGTTAAGAAATAATGATTCAAAGCAAATCATTTTGATACAACGATATTTAGACATCGTCATTTAATCTATTATTCGATATATGCTTGCTTCAATAGTTATTCCAATTTTTTTTTAATGTTACGACGGGTTGATACTTTTTAAAGTGTCTGACATTATTTATACTTTTATACGCCTTCGTTATGTTTATGGGACGTTTTCGGCGCTAGCTTCCTTTTATTCTCATCTGGGTGATGGTCCGCAAATCGCACGAGATATCATTCTCACATGACGTCAAACGTTTATCAACAATACTTTATAAGTGTGTGACACTATGTATACACTTATTGTAAGTTGTGGACACACACACACACACACACACACAAAAATAAAAAATAAAAAATAACTGGGGATTCTTCGGGTACTTAGAAAGATTGGAGTCTCCAGTGACGCATCAATATGAATTCCGAGAATAAGAGACTATTTTTAACAAAAGCGGGTCATAAAAAGTCATAAATGCTGTGCATTACATGTACACTGTCTCAGCCAAACGCTTGTAAACTGACGCCGATGAAAGCATCGGATCGACTAGTGTTTGGTTGACTGCATCCAATTGGTATCTGTAATTGAAAAGTCCCCACAGGAAACATTTCATATTTTGGTGATACACCATTTCGAGTTAGTGATACAAATTATCATACATCAATGACATGGACAATATTAAAGAAATAATTCAACAAATGCATAATTGGAAGATCTTGGCCACTTTTTAATAAACAATAATTAATGCAAACGTACACCGTAATTCGCTTACCATACAATACATTATAAAGGCACTAAGATAATCCTGGGAACAGACATCCTCTGATGTCGAGTCAATAAGTTTGACAACAGTTCAATGCGATATAGAGGATCCTGGGTACAGACATCCTCTGATGTCGAGTCAATAAGTTTGACAACAGTTCAATGCGATATAGAGGATCCTCGGTACAGACATCCTCTGATCTCAGTAAGTTCAATGTTATGTCTGTTTTCTATCACCAATCAAGGGAACTTCAATAAACTAATTGTTTCGAATCATCAGTCATGGAAACTTCATCAATTATAATACTGATTTCCTGAGAAGTAGCGACATCCGTCATGTGGACATGGATATCGAAAATATCCACTGTCTTCAACATAAGTTCCATTTCACAGATTTCTCTTGCAACGTCCGAAGTACGGCGACTGACTTCCAAATAAGTCACCCTTTTCTGCTGCCTAAAAAAGGAGCTATGACCGATTATAATGCTGCAAATACAATAGAAACCCGGAAGCAAACAACAGCGCAATACCAGGACAAAATATATAATAATACAATAAAGATGGTGAGACGGATGGATGCATGATTATTTCAGCATTTACGTATATGAATGCTGAAAAAATACCCGACGGTTGTCTGTTACTAACGAGGATACGGTATCGTCTAATGATAGACATATCATGACTCGTCGGGTACTTAGAAAGATTGGAATCCCCAGTGACGAATCAATATAAATTCCGAGAATTAGATTATTTTTAACAAAAGCGAGTCATAAAAAGTCATAAATGCTGTGCATTACATGTCACTGTCTCAGCCAAACGCTTGTAAACTGACGCCGATGTAAGCATTGAATGAAGTGTCTGGTTGACTGAATCTAATTTGTACCTGTAATTGAAATGTCCCAAGAGGAAACATTTATAATTTTGATGATACAACATTTCGAGTTTGTAATTCAAATTAATTATTATGGTAAAAGAGTGGTGGTGTTTATCAAGCTAATGTAAACAACGATTTTGGTTCAGGTCAACTAAACTTACAAAATCTGCATGATTGATACCATTGGACAGATCAATTAAAATACTTTTTGAAACAATGTAATATACAATGCATTCGTCTCAGAATCAACAGTTGAAATATCTTTTCCTATCATTTGTATATGAAACATTAGGATTAGTAAAGTATGTATATACTACGATTGAGATATCAAACGATCTTTCATTTTCACAAACTGCAGTTGTTTCAATTTAAGTAAAGAGTTATGGTTCAAAAATACACATTATAAGTATTCTTTCTTAGAATGTCAATATGTTGGCCGAGATGGAAAATTAAAACACCGGGTTTCAACGCGTGATATTTCAAGAATATCACATTTACTCCGAAAGATCTCGACTACCGACGAAACACTTACAAAAAGAACTTATGGTTTCGGGTACTAAGGATTGATGCAGGTCATAATATCGTTAGGGGAAATATATTCTTGTGAGACATAAAATCGGATGTGTTCCATGTGAATTAGGGTGGTGACAATGGAACCATTGGGTATATCAACAGGCATCAAAAACGTCTGACTTCATATTGCATACGGAAATAGAATATTTCCAAGATCATGATAACATCCAAAAAAGGCATAGGATGCCCGGTGTTCGTTCATGTGCCTATCGTTTATCGCTTCACGGGATACCGTGTTGATTTAACCCTGTTAAAGATTGATTCACATGTATTGTGTCCTTGACGATATCATTCTTACATATGAATTGATTGTAAGCTAGAATTTTAGTCCCATTAAAAATATTCGCTGTAGTCTACATAATCCACGGTATCTTGTCTACAGTACCCGACTTTGCATTGTCAAGTTGTGTGAATCTCATTTTCGGTCGTTAAAGGTTACACTTAAGAATACATAATAGCGGTTGATAGTCTCTGAGAGACATGAAAACGATGACATACACATGGTTATTCAAAGACACTCTCAATGAGCATATAGACTAACCAAATGAAAATAATGACGGGGAAAAATATTCCGATTTTTCGTTGCACATGCATCCAGCTCTGTCCTCGTTTATGATTGATATTGCATCCAGAAACCAGAGGCTGAATCATTCCCCCCGAACTTGAATCAGGTAATTCGCCAGATGATGGTTGACTATACCAGCATCGAGAAGAAAGTACTTTAAGCGAATTCTGAGAAGATACGTCTAAAGGATAACATCGAACAAATTTGTAACTCGCTGCATGCTGTTGTTGACGGACGTGTTCTGGTAAGAGAGCAGAGGTGAAATTTGATGGTTGATTGCCCCTTCCAGTCACCCGATCATCAACAGTCATTCGGATTTCAATACCATTTGCCATTGGACTAAGGCTCTCACGTGCCGTTGTTATATTATTTTCCCAACTTGTGGTTGGCACACAACTGATATCCGTCTGAAACTTTTCATGTAACTGATTTTGTCGACATGAACCATTTTGTTTCACCTGGCTGTCATTTCTAATTGATTTTTCAATCAAATTGCCCTCCAACTGAAAGACATCTTGTTGAAACGGAAAAGAAGTTTGCCATCGTTTGTTTGTTTGTCTCCCATCTAACTCGCGTTCTTCACTCACTCTCGTTCTTTCAACAAAGTTTTTCTCAGGAGAAAAGGAATCGGGGAGTTGGTTCTGTGGACAAGGTATAGGTAATTTAGCTGGGGTAACATCGAGGTATCCAAAGGAATCGTTACTGGAGTAACTTTCACAGCAGTGAGTACATCTACATATGTTTAGCGTGTCAGTTGACAGTGTTTCCAGACTTGAATATTGTTCGACCAGATCAGCCATTATCGGCTGATACCATTGATCTATGATTTTCTGCAAAAAAAAAAAAAAGAAAAACAGTTAAAAGTTGAAATACTTTATACTGCGATATGCCTTTCAATAACTACTATCGTATGTAATATTAAATTAAGATTTCGGTCACAAATCAATTGAAATTAGTACAATAACATCATTGTTATAATAAATGTCATCTTCAAAGTGATACTATTTACGACTACGAATCAGAATATGTTACCTAGTGATATACATCTAGTTAAATGCACATATATCATTATACGCTATTACGGAACCACATGTAGATCTGTTTATTAATGATTTATATCTATACACCAAGAGTAGATAATATTGTCCAGAGGAAATATGAAATTTCAAGAAATATATAGCGCATTCATCCCTCCCAGGTCACACATGCAGTGCATATCTTTAGTGAGAAACATGTAATCATTCATGAAATCACCCACATACATATATCGATAAGACAACATATATGTTGCACACGTTTATTGTTTATAGAGACACTAGATAGAAAGACAATGTCTTATTATAAATATTTAAGCTTGTCACAATTCATGTTTTGTTTATTCATACTCACAAAATCATTAAACTTTCCCCATGCACAATCATAAGGCCTTCCTCACCAGGTAGTTGTCTGACGTCACTGGATTCCCCGGTAAATATTTTTGTGTCAGAGGTGAATTACACCTGCCTACTACTAAACACTAAAGAGCGCTACAAGCTGACATCATTCTACCTGACATACACACACGAATCAGTATGTATATCACACATGTACATGTATATACTATCGTAGTATACCTTTATTGATCCAAAAGATCTGTTCACACCTGTCGTCAGGTAAAATCTAGCAGGTCAAGAAGACGCCACATGTTATTGATGAAGACGCGTAACCATCGGGAACACATGAACTTATTCTCCTTATATTTTTATAAATGGTCTCCATGCAGATGTTTTTTTCTTTTTCTTTTTTTTTAAATTTTTTATCTATTTTTTTTTTTTTAATCTGCTTTCGTTTTTTCGATTTTGAGTTGAAATGACTGTTTCGTTTGAATGTGTAAAATTTCATTTTTGAGACCTTCCTGTGCTATTTTTGTCATTAAATCACTCAAACCATTCAATTATCTTTAAATAAAAAGAAAGATGATGATGCGATCTTTCATTTGGAAAAAAATGTTTAAACTGAATAAAAATTCCGGTAAAGCTGTTTGCCAAGGAATAACCGATCGGGAATATCAGAGCTTGACTGGCACTGTTTGGCAGCACTTTTGGATGGTCAGACTTTCGCCTAGGCGGCCGTGGTTTGATTTGAGTCACCTGTCTGTCCACGTGGGTTTTCTCCGGGTAGTCCAGCTGGACCTTTTAAACGTTTCCATACAGGCCTGCGGAAGTGATTGATATAATTTGTATTGTATTCGTTATAAAGTATATCATATTTCATTTACAATTTTCATCATTGCCGATTCATTACAGAAAGGCATATTTAGTATGTGTTATATATCACAGTGAAACATAGCTACCTTACCAGAGAAACTGACAAACAGTGAAACATAGCTACTTTACCAGAGGATCTGACAAATAGTGAAACATAGCTATAAATAAATTGATGTTAAGTCAATTTGTTCGTTTCGAGGTATCGCTTCATATGATATACACTTTATTTTTTTATTTACCGCGCCATAAAACAAAATGATAGTATACTGTTTGACCTTAGATAAAACACAAAGAAACAGATGATTTACAGAGTAGGTCTTCTATCAGAGATAAAAAATAAATCTAAAATAAGATGTACCACGAAGTTTAACTCGTGTTTCCTCTACTTTATCCCACTCCCTCAAGTTCGTTTGGAAATGTGCGTGTTTGTGTCTTTTGTAGTCTGGAGGAGAAGTATTAACTATTCCCGGTTATATTACAAGATAGTCATAGGATAATCTGGTCGGGTCGTATTTGTTGAATGATGTCCATATTTCCCAATAGCTTGCAACGCACGCGTGAAAATAGGGGAAAAAACATCTGCCTTACGATTTAAATAATTTGATATTAAACGGCAAACCATTGAATTTCCTCTATATATATTCTTTTAAAATATTATAATATTCTGTTAAAATCATATATCGATGTGTAACTCACTTTTGTGCTTGTTACAGAATCATTAGCCAGTAACTTTTACCGAATACTAATATCCTGTTTGTTTTCCTTAACCTAAAACAATTAAAAAACACACCTTTACTTCAAAACCTGAATGTGTGTATTCTTTAAAATAGGAAGATAGAAAGAGACTGACGAGTATTGTAGTTTCATAAAATTTTGTCAAGTTAATTCTACCAAAACCTATTATATCAACATTTATGCAAATTAAAACTAACATTGTTATATAGTTGAGAGTAAACAGTCTACATAACGTAGCTTGCCTATTTAAGTTCACATTGGGGTCTTGCATAAACGAAAGTGATAATCGGAGTTTCTCAGAACTCATTATCGCGGCCTAAACGTCATGTTGGCCGAGTCTACTGATCTCAAGTGTTCTGCTTACTTAAAGAACTGCATATGGTTGTCAAGCAATGCGCACACAAAATAAGTTCGTATTGTTATATGTCGTTCACCACACAGACAAAAATAGAGCTATTATATTTGTTTGATCTCACTTTGTCAGACGTTTTAAGCCGACACACTGTTGTGATATTATGCATTATAGATTTACAACTTGAGAAGTAAACAGTGTTTGATTTAGATTAAGGCTATATTTAATTTAGAACTTGTCCAGTAAATCCTATGGAAATCCAGTGCTTGTTCGAGTGTTAATGCAGAACTCGCATACGTATATGTACGTGCAACCAGACTGCTGCGAGGAGTATCTGGATATACATTACTGTTACATATGTAACTGTGTGAAATAAGATAAAAACATTCAATAAAGTAGAGGCCCCGCAAGGGGGTTTACCCAAGTCAGGCAAGATATCTATTTTGGACATTAGCCCGGGATAAACATTTGCAGGTCCTCCATTCTTAACGTATTTTTTCCAAAAGAAAATGTGTATCTTAATTGAAAAATCTCAATAATCGTTGCATCATTATACATCAAAATATTAAAACATTAATGGTGTATTTTATACGAACGAGACACCTTTTAGACGAATAATTGTATTAATTATTTTTAAAGTATTTTTAAAAATGTTTTTCAGATGAATCTGTGTATTCATTTTGCATAGTGTATCTTTGTTATATTAATTTCTGTATTCATTTTTTGTATATTGTATCGTATTATATAAATAATTGTATTCATTATTAGTAAAATATATATTTGTTAGATGAGTGTGTGTATTCATTATTTTTCTGCTGTGTCTTTGTTAGATAAAAGCATGTACATGTATTAATTGTTCATATGATGATTTTTTTTAAATAAACTGTCCTATTCATTATTTGTACATTTATCGTTCTTAGATAAATGGTTGTATTCATTATTTGCATTAATGTATCTTTTTCATACTTCAAACCTAAGTAATACTGAAAATACACAATAGCTTAATTCGTGATTGGCTTTTGCTGACCATTTGAAATATCTAGTCTTGTGGTCTTGTCTCAACGTAAAATCAATAACATCAATCTATATCTTACCTGGCTTATACAGTTCTTGTTTTACTTATGATATTACTATTTATGTAGCATTAGCAGTATACACTCAAACGGAAAAGAAAAGAAAAAGTCAAACAAAAGTTGTAAAAAGATTATTTTATTTTGCATTTAAAACATACATTTTATTTTATTTACAATATTTGTTTATAAGTCACTAAAGCGGTATAATTGTCGTGATCATTGTTTATAAACAAGGCAGAGCGAGTCATCCCTTGGATATCAGTCGCAGGACTTGTATAAGTATGTTGTGACATTCAAAATAGTATTTCGGAAAAAATAAATGGCTAGTACTGACTAGTGATTTAAGATCGCTTTAATGATAATGCAGATTGTGTAAGTAAACGTAATTGTTTAAATAAATAATAGCATACGTTCATTAATTGTTATGTATAATTGATAATGTCGTCGTCAGATGAACGCCACGACGATATATTAAATTAAGGGTTATTTTTACTGTTCAGGTGAAATATTGACAAATGTAATGATTTTTTAATTAATATGAAATGCAACCTTTACACAAGTAGGTACATATGGTCAAGGTTATGAAGTTACTGTCAATATTGGCACAAATTATTCCTATCACATTGCTTTAACATATATTTTTTGTATGTGTAATTCTCGAACACAGATAGGCTCCTCTTTACACTCATCCTATTTTTAACTGACGCAACTCTCTCTCTCTCTCTCTCTCTCTCTCTCTCTCTCTCTCTCTCTCTCTCTCATATCAAATTCAAAGTTCCACAACACCGATAAAGTTACCCTTTGTCGTTGTGTATAGATATCCCGGCTCGGACAGCACTGGGTAAAAGTGTTCTCCATTTGTAAATTTTTTCACGGTGTACAAATTAAACACATGAAAATTTTGGTCACTATACGTTATGGTTTTGTTAAATGTCTCCATTTCAATACATTTTCCCCTTTTAGATTTACTGCAAAAAAGATATGCTTTCAATGCAATGTTTCCATGTTGTCCGTTCCCTTCTGTTTGTCTTGAAGCTAGTTTTACTGACATAGTCATGTACACAATATACAATCCGTCCTTTCTGGTCACTAGGGCGTCCTTTGTCACATTTATCGAAGCTCCTCTACAGTGTGTTTGCAAAGCCGTATTGTTCAGTTTTAAATCGGTCTTGTCTGAAATTATACAATATTATAATAATTAATTTAAGATACATGCCACATACATAAATATACATTACCATTTTTTTCAACGATCTGTCTTATTAAATTGATTTTCTTAATAAAATACGCAATACATATGGGTATATATATATTGTATATTATACCGTTGTTATTTTCTGAAGGAGTAAGAGGGTAAATGTTTATAAGAGACTTACTTCCATTTTGGATTGGCACAAGTGTAGCCTTCACTGGGCATACTGTAGTCGAAGAATTGTCCCTCACTTCATCTTGCAAAATTTCATTCGTTTTCATCTGAAACAAATAAATATTTTTTTTCTTTAAAGTTTGTTTTACAGTTTGAATCCAATACACTATATAAGTAGACATGAAAAAATGAATAAAAATGCAAAGATTGAATTATTCCTAATGAAATTATACTAAGGGATTGAATTATTCCTAATGAAATCATTGAATTATTCCTAATGAAATCATACTAAGGGAAATTCACTAATTATAATTTGTTATAGTATATGAACGTTTTACCCTGTAGCATACTATGCCTTTAAATTATCAGATGTATCTATTCATTCAAAAGTTTGTTTCATAGAGTTACCTCCCATTCACATGCGTTTACATACACAGAGATAAGGTCACATCCCAACTTACCATACTAACGAGCCATTTCATATGTCCAAGTTGGTCCAAACAGCAATGCCGTCTGTTACCGGTAGATTTGAAGCCATATAAATCGAATCTACTCTGCTCTCCTTTAAATTTATCAATTATGTCACATGAAAAACATATAGTTGTATCGAGTCTAGATTCGTTTGGTTCAGAATAATTCCATTTATGACGAGAAGAAGTGCTTTTATAGTGATACGGTGCAAAGCAAATATCTCTAATACTTTTAAAGATCATATATGACAATCCGATAAGTAAAACTATAGAAACGATGGTCCCAAATTTCATCCATACATGTACTTTCCTAGGTTGGCGTGTTCTTCTTTTTCTAGACTCACTTTTTCTTCTAGGTAATGTTATATCCACCTGTGCCAGCCGACCCTGTTCCACTTTGTTCGTTGTGACATGTTCGGGTTCCACATCAGCCCTTTGTGTGTGTAGCGGGGGCTGGGGTGTTGCTGTTGCATTAGGAATGGGAAGGGTGTCAGAAGGTTTCCGGACCTTATGCTGAAATGGCTCAGGCTTTTGAAAATCAATAGGTATATTTGGCAATGGTAGTTGAATATCAAGCTCCTTCATTCGTTTAGTGTCGTGTTTTGGTGTATCCTCTTGTATCATAGATTCCCTAAAACATACCTCTGGAGAAAAATCGTCTGTGAATCTCCTTTGTCGACATGGAACTGGTGGTTTTTCGTCGTGGACTGTTCTAAGGTAACCATCGTTTACCACAGAACAACTGTTACAGGATTCGTAATCATTACAGTTAGTACATTTACAAGATTCACAAGCTGAAGGTTTTCGCTCTCTTCCAGGTAGTTTGGGTGCTACATTAGCATATTTACGTGGTTGATGTGCCATTGTTGTAATCATCGGAACGTACACGGCATCGTTTTGGTCAAACTTGAAAAATAAATATTGATATTTCATAAGCAGGAAGTTTAAAAAGTTCGAAATGCATATATATAGCACAATTTATCAAAATGTCCCAATTGTTAAGAAGAAGAAAAAACCTCACACACGAAAAACATTAATTAGGATATCAATTGATTGTTGGATTTACAAAGATTAAAAAAAAAAAGACACACCCTCACATACGAAAAACATTAATTAGGATATAAATTGATTATTGGGTTTACAAAGATTATACAGGTATGTTATATCACGTTTTCTTTCTTGTTGACTAAACGATAACAAATCATAAGCATTCATGTAGTAAAATGACAGTTTGTCGACAACTATAGATAGAGAGGTTAACATTCGTATTACTTTCGGTTTCTCAATTTAAACATATTTGTTTTTTTCTAAAACTTACAAAATATTCGAAAACTTAAGATCTATAATATTTCGATAAGGATTAATTCAGAGACATATATATTGATATAATGAAGTCATTTAACCATACTCACGAGCAAATATATGGACCAGGTTGACGCTATGTTGATACCCCGTGTGTGTTTTTCTGTACTCAAACCTGGCCAACACACTGACGTCACAGATCCTTGGAAATCCTGCCTGCAGTTTTCCCCCTATGAATACAGATCTAGATACGATTGGAAAATGGCTGTTCCAAATTAAAATCAGCAGAAATCACAAATATGTCCAGTCTTCTTAAATCACGTTAAATGACATTGTTATGGTCTAGTTTTCAATGTTTACATCTGGTCTCGTGTGACCCAGTTCGATATCGCCACGCGTCTCTACAAATAACACACAGTATATAAACTACAGTCTACTTCAAGGTCGCCACTTATAACACAGTCACGTTCAGCCAGTTACAGACTAGCACTAAAAAAAGTCATGTCATTTTTAGTTTATTGCCACTGTTTCGCAAACAGTTTGGAAAAGTAACATATCAAGTTATTTAAACATATATGAAACATATAAAACTATGTTAATATATATACAAATGATGTTTACTTATTTGGAAATGCTATACATTGTGTACCTGAACTTACAATATACATGTAAGTGTATTTATAACTCGAGTTGGGTGAAAGGTTAGATTAAATATCAATACAAAGAACCTCTCGGTGTATTACAGTATCACATGTTTTCATCCAGTTACTGACATCAATGTACAAATATACCAGTTCAATTTCGATAACTAAACGCCTGCCATATCTAACTGCATGGCGTAACAGGCGACAAATCGAGGGGCCCATGCAGGTTCAGGGATCGTTTCTCCTTTGTGTTCTGATTATTTCCTTTGTGGTTGCTCTTTAGGGGACATTGAACAAACCAAAATAGATCCTCTGCTCCCATTATACATTTTCCTCCCAGCTGTTCTTCTGGACATTGTTTTTCTCGGTGGGTGTCCCCTTGACTAGCCTCCTTATATAAGTCTGGTTATTGCGAGTGTTGAACACCCAAGATAAAACAAAACACTTCATACTATTACTTATTATGTAAGGAAAAGTATTAGAATGTATTCCTCAATGGCAGATATAATGGAGTAAAACATATTATTAATTACGATTACAAAGAATATTCAGGTATTGCTTCATAAATCTAAACATCTACTATTGAGTGAATATAAGATCTCATTGTGTACCCATACCATTTATGAAGGTTCATGGGTAAAGGCAACTATATATATATAACATATCTGTAGCCGCTACAAATCCGTGAATGTTGGAGTTAACATTGAAAAATGCCTGATATTGTAAGGTATTTCAATACCTGATCGACATTGACAAATTTGATGTCATATGTGATGTGTGTTGATATGTTCACAGTAGTGGTTGATATGACTTAACACAGAGGAAGAATCGGGGCGTTTACTCTTTAGGGACATCTGGTATTATTTTCACTGTTGTTGAAACGAGTCTCACGACTCAAATCAATAGTTTGTTCGTCTTCTGCTCTAATGTTATTGACTTTGAGTAATAATAAGGGTTTTGATATTATGTCGGTATTACCGATCTTTAGTTATAATTACGATTTCGTTTCTACCAGTGGTACTATGGATCTAAGGAATGAGTAGCTAAAACAACGCTTAACAACTACCTCGCTGAAAAAGTTAAACTAGCAAAAATCGTAACAATAATAATTAATCACCTCTCTGGGGTAATCACGCTTAATGTTTACCTCCCAGAACATTTAATATAGACAGCACAGTGCCATAACGTATAAGATATAGAATGTATGTAAACAACATCCGTGTGAGGTTGTATGGACCTTACACTCTGTCGGTGTTTTGTGTCTGGTTATGGTGTCGACGGTGACATATTCATATACGATAGGTATAAGAGTACGCGTGTAGTTATAAGATATCAAATTGGTATTAATAGTAACCCAGTATGACTCATAGTTTAAAGCCGACATAAACATTACGTTTTACCTGTGAACAAACAGTAAGTCCTATTAGGACAACTTTAATCCGACCGTAAAATATTCTTAAATTCAACCATGATATGATCATATTTTACCTACAATTAGTATATTGATAATGCAAATAAGAACATTCAAATAGCTCAAGTAAAACGTCTGTTGTTGTTCCACCCTACTGGAATTCGTACGTTCAAACAAGGTCATATTAATTTTATTACGATGTTATACAGTGAAATTTCAGTTTAATTTGGATTTTTATTCATTTAATACCGATTTTGACGTTATATACAGATGTAGATCCGGATGTTATCGTGACTGTTTGAGATTATAATTAAATCACTGTCTTAGTCGATGTAATTTCCCCAAATGTTTAAGACATGCTTCATAATCACACCGCGAATAAAGCAGTAAACAGTAAACTTTTATATCACGGAGACGATGATATTATCCGTGAATTTGTAGTGAAGTTCTTAGAAAATGACATCATGATCAAGCGCATTCTCACCTGAAACTTCTCAGGTAATATCGTGGTATGATTACTACACAGGTAATATCGTGGTATGATTACTACACAGGTAATATCGTGGTATGATTACTACACAGGTAATAACGTGGTATGATTACTACACAGGTAATATCGTGGTATGATTACTACACAGGTAATAGCGTGGTATGATTACTACACAGGTAATATCGTGGTATGATTACTACACAGGTAATAACGTGGTATGATTACTACACAGGTAATAGCGTGGTATGATTACTACACAGGTAATAGCGTGGTATGATTACTACACAGGTAATATCGTGGTATGATTGCTACACAGGTAATATCGTGGTATGATTACTACACAGGTAATATCGTGGTATGATTACTACCCAGGTAATATCGTGGTATGATTACTACACAGGTAATATCGTGGTATGATTACTACACAGGTAATAGCGTGGTATGATTACTACACAGGTAATATCGTGGTATGATTACTACACAGGTAATAGCGTGGTATGATTACTACACAGGTAATATCGTGGTATGATTACTACACAGGTAATATCGTGGTATGATTACTACACAGGCCTCCTACACAGATACGTAAGTGGGTTTATTGAGTGAAAACGTGCGTCGGGACAAGTGCAGTTACCTTTTTGTTTGGGTATACCCGCTTACATTGGGGTAGTATAAATACATGTTCTGTAGAGTACAGCACAGTAGCTAAGGGGCTAATATTTACATAGTTGCCAACTTCTTAGTATTTCCATCTGGATTATTTCGCGTGTGCGAATTTTGAACCCCTAAACAGGACAATATATAAAATAACTAATTATTGTTTGTTTGTATGAAATCCTGTCATTCAAATTTATTATTTGCATGATGATATTGTTTACATTATTGGGTGTATGTACAGGGTGATATAACTAACCTGTGTTATCCAAGAAGTCGGGTACTACAGGTAAATGTCATCATTATTTTGCGTGTCACATTGTGTCAGATTAGACATTTTCCACCATTAGTTTGTTGAGTGTTAAAAGGTAACATATTTGGTAGATGAGCATCACCAGTATATTGAGTGTCACGTGGTGTCGGACTAGACAGGTTGGTATCACCAGTATGTCGAATGTTACATAGTAACATATTAGGTAGGTTAACACCACCAGTATATTGAGTGTCACGTGGTGTCGGACTAGACAGGTTGGTATCACCAGTATGTCGAGTGTTACATAGTAACAGATTAGGTAGGTTAACACCACCAGTATATTGAGTGGTACGTAGTGTCAGATTAAACTGGTTGATTTAATCAGAAATTTGTGTTTAATTAAACGTGCCAGTGCAATTAATAATTGTAGAAAGAAATGATTTGTTTAGTTGTCAGGAAAACCTTTGTCGGTACGGTTTATGCATAAACCAAGTTGAAAATTACAATGATGTTTGAGACAGCGCTGATGTCCTTCGTTATTAGTTTATAATGCTAGTTACGACTTCATACGGTATGATTCATCATTAAAGATATCTAAATGTATGTGGAAACTACTTATATCATATAATCTGTGAAACATTAGCACTTTCATTAAATCTTCAGACGCTTTACATTGTTAGGCTTACATGGTTTACATATATATATATACAAATGTATATATTGTTTACAAGACAGAGACGAGAGGACAATATGCGTGTATAATTCTGACATGGTGTTTGTTTTACCTCCCAGGGAGAGTCGGTAAATACTCCAGAAATACCCGGCCAGACTTTGATATAACTTTAACATGCTAAGTCACCACGCATACTGCTCGAGTTGCTTACTCGAAAAGTAGGGGGTGTATCTAAACTCAATACAGTCAATGTGCCTAAAACATGGTCCATTTATCTTGTTTAGTTTACCTAAGCTCGCTAATTGCTATTTTTTCTGCAAAACCATGGTTTATCATTACAATGATGGTCAAGAGGCTTCCGCGGCCAGGTGGACGTAACACCGGCCCGGCCACATTGTTTTTTTTTTACGATTCTCCGTCCACATTAAAACCACTCGCGTGCTTTTATCCGATCCAACGAGGATGACCTATAAAAGTTTACGTAAATAAGTAAATCTATATTTTATTTTTAAGTTGATTCTGACTGCGTTGAATCTCTGATAAATATTGGTATCGGTTCAGAGTGTTCTTTAACAATCTTTTTATTACAAAATCATGACCTAGAGCTATATTCTGGTATAATGCATCTATCACTCAAAATTACAACATTTATTCAGATTCAATTCGATTTAAAATCGAGTATCTATCCGGACTACCTCGCTATAACATCACCGACTTGTGCCAGAGAAAGAAAAACAGAAAAAAAACTGTATTAATATACGGTTTTCTTTCATAATTCGATCTATTATTTCAGTATTTTAAAAACATATAGATATGTTTTGTTTTTTGTTTTTGTTTTTTGTTTTTTTGTTTTTTTTTCTTTTGTTTGCAAATTTTCACTTTATTCTCCTAAAACTCCTGATCTTACTCTCCAGGACCACCTGATCTTAATCTCCTTGACCACCTGATCTTAATCTCCTTGACCACCTGATCTTACTCTCCTTGACCACCCGATCTTACTCTCCTGGTCCACCTGATCTTACTCTCCAGGACCACCTGATCTTACTCTCCTGGACCACCTGATCTTACTCTCCTGGACCACCTGATCTTACTCTCATTGACCACCCGATCTTACTCTCCTGGACCACCTGATCTTACTCTCATTGACCACCCGATCTTACTCTCCTGGACCACCTGATCTTACTCTCATTGACCACCCGATCTTACTCTCCTTGACCACCTGATCTTACTCTCATTGACCACCCGATCTTACTCTCCAGGACCACCTGATCTTACTCTCCTTGACCACCCGATCTTACTCTCCTTGACCACCTGATCTTACTCTCACTGACCACCTGATCTTACTCTCCTGGACCACCTGATCTTACTTTCCTTGACCACCCGATCTTACTCTCCTTGACCACCCGATCTTACTTTCCTGGACCACCTGATCTTACTCTCCTGGACCACCCGATCTTACTCTCCTTGACCACCTGATTTTACTCTCCTTAACCACCTGATCTTGCTCTCATTGACCACCCGATCTTACTCTCCTTGACCACCTGATCTTACTCTCCTTGACCACCCGATCTTACTCTCCTTGACCACCTGCTTTTATTCTCCTTGACCACCTGATCTTACTCTCATTGACTACCCGATCTTACTCTCCTGGACCCGTGATCTTAATTTCCTAGACCACCTGATCTTAATCTCCTCAACCACCTTATATTAAACTCCTTGACCACCCGATCTTACTCTCCTGAACCACCTGATCCTATTTTCATTGACCACCTGATCTTACTCTCCTTGACCATCTTATCTTACTCTCCTGGACCACCTGATCTTACTCTCCTGGACCACCTGATCTTACTCCCCTTGACCACCCGATCTTACTCTCCTTGACCACCTGATTTTACTCTCCTTAACCACCTGATCTTGCTCTCATTGACCAACCGATCTTACTCTCCTTGACCACCTGATCTTACTCTCCTTGACCACCCGATCTTACTCTCCTTGACCACCTGCTTTTATTCTCCTTGACCACCTGATCTTACTCTCATTGACTACCCGATCTTACTCTCCTGGACCCGTGATCTTAATTTCCTAGACCACCTGATCTTAATCTCCTCAACCACCTTATATTAAACTCCTTGACCACCCGATCTTACTCTCCTGGACCACCTGATCCTATTTTCATTGACCACCTGATCTTACTCTCCTTGACCATCTTATCTTACTCTCCTGGACCACCTGATCCTATTTTCATTGACCACCTAATCTTAATCTCCTGGACCACCTGAGCTTACTCTCCTGGACCACCTGATCTTACTCTCCTTGACCACCTGATCCTATTTTCATTGACCACCTGAGCTTACTCTCCTGGACCACCCGATCTTACTCTCCTAGACCACCTGATCTTACTCTCCTTCTGCATTTTCAGTCTCCATACAGATCTATTTATCGATTTTTGATATCGTTTGAATCGATTTTGAGTTTGAATTATGATTATTGTGTTATTCTTTGTTCTTTTTGTGCTATATAACGATACGTAAACAGACTACCCGATCTTACTCTCCTGGACCCGTGATCTTAATTTCCTAGACCACCTGATCTTAATCTCCTCAACCACCTTATATTAAACTCCTTGACCACCCGATCTTACTCTCCTGAACCACCTGATCCTATTTTCATTGACCACCTGATCTTACTCTCCTTGACCATCTTATCTTACTCTCCTGGACCACCTGATCTTACTCTCCTGGACCACCTGATCTTACTCTCCTTGACCACCCGATCTTACTCTCCTTGACCACCTGATTTTACTCTCCTTAACCACCTGATCTTGCTCTCATTGACCACCCGATCTTACTCTCCTTGACCACCTGATCTTACTCTCCTTGACCACCCGATCTTACTCTCCTTGACCACCTGCTTTTATTCTCCTTGACCACCTGATCTTACTCTCATTGACTACCCGATCTTACTCTCCTGGACCCGTGATCTTAATTTCCTAGACCACCTGATCTTAATCTCCTCAACCACCTTATATTAAACTCCTTGACCACCCGATCTTACTCTCCTGGACCACCTGATCCTATTTTCATTGACCACCTGATCTTACTCTCCTTGACCATCTTATCTTACTCTCCTGGACCACCTGATCCTATTTTCATTGACCACCTGATCTTAATCTCCTGGACCACCTGAGCTTACTCTCCTGGACCACCTGATCTTACTCTCCTTGACCACCTGATCTTACTCCCCTTGACCACCCGATCTTACTCTCCTTGACCACCTGATTTTACTCTCCTTAACCACCTGATCTTGCTCTCATTGACCACCCGATCTTACTCTCCTTGACCACCTGATCTTACTCTCATTGACTACCCGATCTTACTCTCCTGGACCCGTGATCTTAATTTCCTAGACCACCTGATCTTAATCTCCTCAACCACCTTATATTAAACTCCTTGACCACCCGATCTTACTCTCCTGGACCACCTGATCCTATTTTCATTGACCACCTGATCTTACTCTCCTTGACCATCTTATCTTACTCTCCTGGACCACCTGATCCTATTTTCATTGACCACCTGATCTTAATCTCCTGGACCACCTGAGCTTACTCTCCTGGACCACCTGATCTTACTCTCCTTGACCACCTGATCCTATTTTCATTGACCACCTGAGCTTACTCTCCTGGACCACCCGATCTTACTCTCCTAGACCACCTGATCTTACTCTCCTTCTGCATTTTCAGTCTCCATACAGATCTATTTATCGATTTTTGATATCGTTTGAATCGATTTTGAGTTTGAATTATGATTATTGTGTTATTCTTTGTTCTTTTTGTGCTATATAACGATACGTAAACAGATGAATTAATCATCATTCTCATAATAAAATACTATGGAAACTTCCCAGTCCGCCAAGCTCATGTTGCCACTGCTGTACATTGGACGCTTACTGTAAAAAAACTGCAGGGTAGAATTACTTGGTTGACACGCCGAGCTAAGAGGAGCTGATTTTAGTTCCGTCATAGAATCCTGTTTACTTTAGAAAAGACATAAAATCCCTTGCCTCGTGTTTGGCAGCTTAATTATCTTACCCTGAGGGTTCGGATTCCCCTGTCTCACTTCCATTGGGGTGAATGATTATTTTTCTCTTAGCCTGTTTACCCTCTTATCTTATCTCGATAGGGTGACGTCACTATGAACTGAACTACAATGTATATAAATCTCACCCCGGTAAAACTGCGGATATCCCTATCCAGGGTAAGAGAAAAAAATATATATGTGACCTTAACAGTTTTAATGTCTTCACTTGATGTTCTTCCTAGAGAAAGTTAGAAATAATTACAGCTTCGTATCCTCCACCGTTCCTATACTCCTACCGTTCCTAATGATTTTTCCCGAAGATATTCTCTCAGCATGGTCACTACTGTTTTTATTGCTTGTTGTCTGTAAGCGCTCACTTTTCTCAGAAAAAAAAATCCTCTCCAGCACTTCTTCATCCAGATTATTGAGACTTTTCAAAACGAACGAAGAAAAAATAAAGAAAATAGTCGAAAATATGAAAGCGCTTATTCCCAGTAAATAGCACTTTTGACTATTAACCTGGTTAGAGGACGGTGTTCTAATACCATTTCTATTGTCTACTTTTTATATAGTGTAAAATAAGGAAGGATAAGATAACAATCTGGATTCGGACGTTACAGTCATTATTCCAGTAGAGTGTGTACCGTCCATTGGCCATACATGTTGTAATTTATAATATAAAGCAGACTATTGTTTCGATCATCATTAGTTGAATTCTGTAAGTATTTCTATGATAACAATGCCAACTACCGGTTTAATGTAATCAATGGGGAAATACATTTACGGGGCATCTAAACCGCCAATTAAGTCAAAACAGTGATAGTCTACTGGTCTATAAATTCCAAGTATGGTGCACTTTAACAGAAGTAGCTTGATCAACATTTAATATTATCATGACAAACCGTGGGACTTGCTGCTGACATGTTATCTGTTATGGTTTTTTTTTATTAAATTTAACAAAACATGCGAAAGATGCATGTTTCAGAGGACATAATTAGCTCGTCTGTATCGCATATATTACACAACCTTGTCATGTCATTTTCTCACTAGTGTCTAAAGCACAAAATAGAATATTTGAGCAAATTTGACCCCCCACCCCCCTGGATCTAGATGACCCTTAACAACAGTTGTACGTAAAACGTGTGTTCAGGCGAGAGCTGTACATTTAACGCTGCTCACTTGACCTAGTAAAATACTATAACCTAGAAATTACGTAAGTATAGTCAATTATCGACGGTAAAAGTGCCTCTTAACATAAGATAAGTATCCAAGCATCTAAAACGGGAAACGGTCAATAGCTCGAGCATGCCTATATATACACATGCTTGTAGTTTGTTAAATGTAGAAATAAGTCTTAAATAAACTCGTTGGAAATTTCGATTTGCAAGGAAGCTCTTCAAAACAATTTATCCCTAAACGACTCTTATAACGTTTAGATGAGCCTGAATGTTGACTATATATACTTACCGTTAAACTATTTACTTGGTGTAACCATGCTTAATTGTTACTCGTTGGCTCACAGTACAGAGTCCTACCTTAGTGGAAAACATCATTATATTTATCTCACAAAACAAATATGCGAGTTTTTAATTTAGTGCTTGGCAAAGGTTTGTATTTCCGCTCCTGTTGGTGCTTTTAAATTATATTGAGGTCAACTCTTATGGTAACTTATAATGAGCTGTTGACTTGTCTGTTTATCATCACAGCTTAATTTTACACTCTGTGACCTTTGACCTCTGCAATTTCTATGCGCCCAGAGAAAAATGATATTTTGA
This sequence comes from Pecten maximus, assembly GCF_902652985.1. Lineage (NCBI taxonomy): Eukaryota > Metazoa > Mollusca > Bivalvia > Pectinida > Pectinidae > Pecten > Pecten maximus. The sequence goes on along the minus strand of NC_047028.1, from coordinate 10,165,670 downwards.
AAAGCATACGTTACGTAGTCAGTTGACCTCAAAGTTTATTTCTACAAAATATGCTAATCACCGAGGGTTCGCAGAATGTTAAGAAGATATGGAAGAAAGAAATGAAACTATAGAATAAATGAAATTACCGAGAACTGAGCGACAAGGAGGACTACCAGTGTCGAGTTAATTATGTTTTAAACGAGATTCGTCTTGAATATCGCGGATGCCACCTGCACATATTTTTAATTATTGACATGACACTACAAATAATCCAAACTTATGAGAAATATTTTATTTCCAATCAAACATAATTTTTGCGATATAAATTGGGTAAATACACATTTATAATTAATATCATTGCTTAATATTTACAATTAGGCGTATACACTTTGAAATTCCATTTCTAAATAAAATGGATTTGAAGGGCCATTTGCTTTGATACGTTAAAGATGAGATCAAATCTAAAACGTGATATATACATTCAAATACATATATTAAATATTTTTTGTTACAATACATTGTTTAGCCTCCTGCGTTAGTGTCAAAGCCATTTTTATCAGTTAACTGCATCGAAACGAAGTATTCCCACCCAAACATGTAACTATAATAACGTATGTGTGTGACATGCTTAGAGACGTTTACCATGACTACATAAACATATCACTTCATATCTCATCTTTAGATCGTGTAATTGACTCCGGTTTTTTTTTTTTATTATTATTTTGTTTTTCTTCTCCCTCCGCAGATAGTAGATATAATGATTGTTAGATTGTGTTAACGGAACCATATATTTCGAAACTTCACACATTTATTGGAAGCAATGCTAACTTCCGTCTTCTGTTTTAACGAAACTGTCATTTTCTGGCAGATAAATGGTCATAATTTAAATGTTGGTCGATATGTGTATGTGATTACGTAAGAATCAGTAATTTCGATTTTCGGTTTCACCGAAATGGCCGGCATTTCCTAGCATCTGATAGGTCGGAATATAAATACGGGCAATTTCGTTCAAATTTAATGTGAGGTTTACCTCCACTTAACAAATGATATTGTTAACTTTTTTTTTATCTTAGACTGGAGGGGCAGTTGGGGTTCCCTCATTTATGTAACGGTCCCCATTACAATTTAAACTTTTGTTTTATAATGATATCAAGTTGATGGCATATTTTATATGCTATTTATACACTTTTTACACACGATAACAAAATAAAAAACAAAACATACAGGAGAAAAGAGAACTACGGTAGGAACTCTCCTGACTTGCTACCGGAGGCACGGTACATGTCAGAACAGTTCCTTCAGAGTTGCTAAATTACAAGTTATCGTATCAAGGAGTTTAAAACTGCTATTTTACAGGCTTGTAAAATTTGAAGTCAACTATATTCTCTATGAAAAGCAAACGAACATATATGTTTTACAGCAATACGAGCGGTGATGCATGTATGATCTAACATTATGATATTAATATACACATATAATTAATTTTCCATTGTTTGTACGCAGAATGCGGCTTTCTGATTGGTTGAATTTTTTTTTTTTTTTTCCATTTAAGCATTGATGTCATTTTTTTAGCTTCATCGGGGTATGAAACAAATTTTGTTTGCAAACTGTATTAGTCTTACAGAAGTTTGCAAACAAAATTTGTTTCATACCCCGATGAAACTAAAAAAAATTTTACATCAACGCTTATAATTAATTTTTGAAAATGATTTTCTAATTTAAAACATGTTTTATGTACAATTTTACTGGTTTTAAATGGGATTCTTTTTCTCAAATCAATACGCAACGTCAATTGTCGTATTGTGACGTGACATTTTCCGCGCCATTCTCTTGAATAATACACATCTATAAAGCCAATATTTCAAATCGGTTACTCGGAGTGTCATTATCTACACACTTTGTATCCGATACGAATGGTATAAGTTTTGATCCATTTGTCAGATTCCGGAACGAGAAGAGAGAAAGAGTCACCACACCTAAGCTGATATCACATTGCATCTCAGTCTGTGCAATTGTTTGGTTGTCAAATCTTATGCCGGCTTTGATGACATCATTTCCGAAGATACTGCAATTAATTGCCAAAAAGAAATAAAGAGCGTGCATACGAGTTTTCCTCACTACGACACCACCTTTACAACTATTGGCATAACGATGTTCATCTTTCAGCTGCAATTCTTCTTCTGTCAAAGCATAATGGAAAACACAATAAAGTTAAATAGGAAAATATCGATATATGAAGGTACATCTAGTGCATTTCATTACAAACATTTGTTTCCCTTGTTTGTCGATAAAGTTTGCTAACTGTTAAATCAACAAACACAAGGCATTAATGATTTCTTTTCATTTAAATGAGACGTTTGGAAATTTTTCCTCGGACATAAAGAGGACATTTCGGAAGATTTAAGCTAATTTTAAGAAAACTTTTTACCTGAGATCTCCATTCTACATGCGATTGAGATGTCACTTGTTCTTATAAGATGTTGTGTCGAACAATTCCTACATACTTTCTTAACCTCGTTATGGGCTTTCACCAACATCAACTGGAAGAAATATTTACAATCGGCATTACTGATTTCTCTTTTACGATATATATATGCCATCGGCATCCTTATAATAATGGCAAAATGATGGGTTTGCTGCCAACTATTGGATTTATATCAATGATCAATATGACGATATATTTCATTTCAGATTCATTTAACATTAGAATTCACATCAAAGAAAAGATAACCTATTATACGATTTGCATGTCTTCTTTTCTTCGTCATTATTTGACAGGTAGACATGTAGAGATGTACATATACTGCAATAGTAGCATTCCCAAGATGGTGAATACAGAACGACTAATTGTCTGGAAAAACGCACAGGATGTAAAGAATATACTAACAAACGAACAGGGAACTTTGGGATACGAAATTTCAAACACCAAAAGTTATAGCTAATAACAAATGTTACAAGGAGAATTTGAATATAAAGCATGGGTTTTCATGTTATATGAAAGTAACCAGATGAGTGACTGGTTAGAAGTGCGTTTTGCTCTGCATTTCTACAGCAAACTACCCAAATTAAGCAATCCAAATCTTTTTAATTGTAATAGTTCACATATATCCGTTATCATTTCCTTGTTTCTTTGACAATAAATTATTTTGGCCGGATTTAAATAATGTTGTTGTTCTATCTTACTTCTTCAAAACATTTGGAGTACAAAACTATTTATTATAACCATTTTATCATACCAGGTACACAACGCACACTACTTATTTATTATTTATGAGTTAAAGTAGATGCATCACCTGTTTTTGATTGTTTAATTAATTGGATATTAGCTTTGGCAGACAGTAGAAGGGAACTCATCTGAGGATTCACATGAAAATCACGAGACACTCTTTCGCATGTTTGACCATATTATTGTTTATAAGTACTTACGAGATGCGTTAACCGCTGGAGGGACTGGGATTTGTCATAACAACACAATGATGGAACTCTATTTTGGAATTGTGTCTCTGGTGAAAAATGTTCATCGTTGATAATCTGAATATGTGTTGATTTTCTCAGTGACCCAGCAGTGCATCGCATGCTTTGATTAAGGAAACAAATATCAGATCGTTTCCAGTCTACTACCCGTATTTCAGACGGTTGATGTTTGGGTGAACCATCTTTATCACAACAATTAAAATAATGGTATAATGAACTTGTCAAAACAGAGAGAAAAGCAATATTAAAAAATACTGATATGAGAAATTTACGAAGTAGAGTACATGTATTTGAGTCAGTACTGCCATTTCTTTCGTCACTGGACTGATGAACAGGTGTTATATATGCGTTATAGGAAGACGATGAACATGATAGCAAAGACTGTGTATTGACTTCCGGTTGGAATGTAGCACGATTCCCGATTTCCGCATATATTGGTTCCGTAACAGTTGGTGTAAGGTACGTATTGTTACATTTCGTATTATCCTGGCCTCGATAAACATGAGGTTGGAGTTGATCATCTGCGTTATCAAGCCATAGGTCCATCATGCTGAATGCTATCCATTATGTCTAAAAATTGAAAAAATAAAGGATCAAACCAATTTTAACATCTGCACACTTTAATACTAGTTTGTGTTTCAAGTATGGATGTGAATAGTGAATCATGGGTAACGAACACAAGTCATACAATGTATGTTGATTTTAAAAGGAAATCCAGATTTTTAAATACCATATCCCCAAGATAGAATTGATAAAGTACTTTGTTAACACGCGTTACTTCCAAAACGTTAGGCAAACACAATACCATGTACTCAAGAACATCGAATTTCAACATTAAAATCAGTTATAATCGACAAAACGATGGCATAATGCTGACACAAAATATGGATTTTCATGAAGACTCTTGAAATAGTAACAGGTGTCCCGGAAGAGTAAGCGTCTCTTGCTTTATTGACAATGCATATCATGCAAATCAAGGTTGTATAAAATAATTAGATAATTAAGACAACATTCCCATAGTTTAAAAAAAAAAAAAAACTCCCATACCCGTAGTCTAAAATGAATCAAATTAAAACCTCAAGCCACAATAAATATTTTGTCCGCGTGGATCAATTTCAGAGTTAACGATAATAGAGAAAAATGCAAAGAGAACTCCAAAACAAAATGGAATAAAAAACAAGACGAATTCATTTTGCTAAATGTACAGACATTGTTTTAACAAGAGGACTTTTATGTTCCAAAATAAGATAATGAAGAAAATGAAAAGTAAGGAAAAGGCTAGGTAAAATATCTTATTGAAGATCGATAATGTTGCCATAATTACGCATATCAACCATTACAGCCAAGGAGTAGGAAGCATAAAAAAGTTACATAAATAGATCCATGTCTTATGTCACTAATATGGAAAATGTGACGAATCACTTCCTCGAAATATATATGCATGTTGGTGGATATTCTAATTAGAAAATACATGTAAAACCTGTCAATTAATGTCAAATATCGTTTTTAGACCAGCTAACACAAAAATGAATTACATTGTATCCCGTAACAAACACATTCTTCAACGGTCAGTATAAATATAAATGCATAGCGTGAACGCTACACAGGAATACACAATATAAAGGTACCCTATGTCAATATGTGTCACAATCCATTACTAGTGGTTGGGCTGTTTATAAACCAAGCAGCTATTAATAGAATAAACACCATTTTACTAGATGTATACATTGTTTTCAAGAATAATTAGATAAGAATTATTGGTTATTATTAGATAATCAAAAAAGGGAATTGCATATTACTTTCCATATACACGTCAAGGTTTTTTTCCATTGTTTATGATATTTATGTTTAATATAGAAATAATATAAAATACAGTTATGAACATATACTCACCATTGGAAACTCTGGCTCCCTTCCGTGTCAGTATAACCTGACAGTGTGGTCATGTGATGCCTTGGGAAATCCACTTTCGTTTTAGCATGCTTAAATGTTTTAATTTTCTTTATTTTTTCAATTTTACAAAATACCATTTCTGCATTGAAAACAACTCATTTCTCATCTACAATTTCGCATGTATGAGGTTTCAAATTCATTAAATGTCATAGCTGTTCAATTTATAATTAAATGATTTTTCCAGGAAATTGACTAACGATAATATAAATAGACTCATATAACGTACACTATAACATTTCTCTAAATATCAAACGGCGGGCAACGGATAAGAACTACACATGTCTTACTAAAGATACCAGTGAATCAACAAGTGTCAACGTTAGCTAGATAAAGTCTTATCTTTATTGTACAGATAAATATCTGGTAGCTGCTTGTCATGTTTGTTACTTTATCTTTAACTCGTGTTATCATAACGATTTTTGTAAACAGCTATCGCTATAACGCCTGATAAAATTGTATTTGTTACAGTATATAACACTTTCATCAACTCTGATATCTCGATATTTAAATTCGTAACAGTATACAATTTTCATTAAATCTGATATATTGGTATTTGAATTTGTTACAGTGTTTTATTACATTTTTACCTGTGAAATATCAAAAATTATTCATTCTATAAAAGTGATATTTTTCACTAGTGAAGAATATCATATTTTTCACTAGTGAAAAATATCACTTTTGCTGATTTGACCAATCAAATTAATGATTAGAAAATACCAAAATAATTGACTTATCATAAAGCCCGACATATATGTCAGCACCTGGACAGGGGAAACTACCTTTTTTGTTTACAAATTATGGCTGTAGTCCTAGTTAGCATACGGGGTAGGGTTTTCGATGATAAAAAATGTAATAGACATAATATCTAACAGTGTCTTCAGTAAAACCACTTTGTTTAAGAAATCAAAACTGGCGTTGCATAGCAAACATGGTAGAATAAAGTGTAATACTTCATCAACTCTGATATATCGGCACTTTGTTAAAGTGTAATACTTCATCAACTCTGATATATCGGCACTTTGTTAAAGTGTAATACTTCATCAACTCTGATATATCGGCACTTTGATTTGTTACAGTGTAATATTTTCAACACCTCTGATATATCAATACTTTGATTTGTTTGAGTGTAATACTTTCTTTAACTCTGATATCGTGGTATTTTAACTTGATACAGTATGATACTTTTATCTACTCTGATATCTCGATACTTTGATTTGTTACAATGTTAAACTCTCATCAGAGTATCTCAGTACTTTAATTTGTGACAGTGGAATACTTTCAGCAACGCGGATATCTCCGTACTTTAATATTTTATAATGTAGTACTTTCCTCAACTCTGATATATCGGTAATTTAAATTGTTACAGTGTAATATTTTCATCGACACTGATATCTCGATACTTTAACATGTTACAGTGTCATATTTTCAACAGCTCTGATATCTCAGTACTTAAATTTGTTACAGTATAATACTTTCCTCAAATCTAGTACCTCGGTATTTTAACTTGATACAGTATAATACTTTCCTCAAATCTAGTACCTCGGTATTTTAACTTGATACAGTATAATACTTTCCTCAAATCTAGTACCTCGGTATTTTAACTTGATACAGTATAATACTTTCCTCAAATCTAGTACCTCGGTATTTTAACTTGATACAGTATAATACTTTCCTCAAATCTAGTACCTCGGTATTTTAACTTGATACAGTATAATACTTTCCTCAAATCTAGTACCTCGGTATTTTAACTTGATACAGTATAATACTTACTCTGATATCGTGGTACCTTAATTCGAGAGTATGTAGTACATGTATTAAATTGTATGATTATGTTTGGGCCGGGATACTCACAAATTATATTCACATCAGTGTATTTTACTGGCAACAAGACTGAAATAAATGATATGTAATGATAAATTCTTAACTACATTCTCAAAATGCCTCCAGTGATTGAATCGGGATGAATATGGGTGATTGTATCGTTATTATATATAACGTCTATTATTAATACACCATACTGTGGGGCCGCGGTGGCCGAGTGGTTAAGGTGTCCCGACACTTTATCACTAGCTCTCCACCTCTGGGTTGCGAGTTCGAAACCTACGTGGGGCAGTTGCCAGGTACTGACTGTAGGCCGGTGGTTTTTCTCCGGGTACTCCGGCTTTCCTACACCTCCTGAACCTGGCACGTCCTTAAATGACCCTGGCTGTTAATAGGACGTCAAACAAAAAAAAACAAACACCATACTATAAAATCAAAATAACATCAATGTATATATATGTAACATCTGAATTCAATCACAACGCATCACATGATCATCAAGTATTTATGACAATTTATTCAAAATGTTAACTTTATTTATTTTACAACAATTGCGAAGTTATATCAATTTATATTAATCACGCTTGTTGGTCCGTATGTAAGCGGGCGAGGGGTCTAACTGTGGGAGGAAACGGGAGTATCAGGGGAAAACCTACAAGGTCAGGCAGGTGACGCCATATCTTTCACGTCCGATCGAGAAATTGAACCCCGACCGCCTTGGTGAAAGGAATATAGTTTGGTTAGGAGTAGAAAAGGATATTTTTTTCAAGGAAACATCACAGCAAATTATAGTCAGCTTTGTTTAAACAATACTTCGTCAAAAGTAACTATCAGTTATATTGATATTTTGTATTTTACCCTCGTTCTATTGAGTAAGACTTAGACTTCGCCTGTACGTCAGAAGTCAGAATTCCTTAGTTTTCTATACCTGTCACACTAAAGAGTCTCGGCAGAACGAGATAAATTTTGAGTAAGAATAAGACTTGCATGGAAATTAAAGTAATGTTTACAACGTTTATTTTACCTTGATTTGGGCGACTTATGTAAGCAACGTACATGCTGTACATAAGAAAAGATAAGATGTATTTCATTCAAGTGTCACACATTTCTAAAACATAAAAGTAAAACTTGCATACATATAAAACATTAAAATGCCAAGCCTTACCAGACCTACGAAACAATATAAACATTAATATCAAAAATAAATATACATGAAACGCACTTAAGTCGCCTTTTACGGGACATACATTGTACTATCTATATAGTAAAGAAAATTAATACTAATCCAATGGAGCTGCCTCTTTGTTAAGCATTGAGATTGTAATATTTAATGTGTTATATTATGTCCATGTTTGTACCATTGTGTATGTTACTATTTTGGGAGAGGACTTATATAGGCTTTGCCTGCTGTCCAATCCTATTGTCCTTTTGTCAATAAAATGTTTTGAAATGAAATAGTAAAGAATAATCAGTCCGTTCTTCTATTGTAAAGTTTGATTGTCACTCTATGGATCTATACAGTCTGTTTAGAGTGTTAAACATGTATTTGACAATAACTAAAGTCACATTTCGTAGGACTTCATTATTTATGTCATGTATGCTATCTGAAAACATGATATCTAGTCATTCTCTGTCATGTCGTGGGGTGTAATTCAGATTATCTATCTATCCAGGGTCAACTATGAGTAATATTTTTCTTGTCAGTACGAGTTTTGAAAAGGTGTACAAGAGCGAACGAGTGGCATGTAAAGAAGGCCAAGGCTTACGTTGTTTACATAATAAGTCACCCAAAACAGGATAGAGAAACATCCGCTAAATATATATATATATATATATAACTTAGCAACACAAATGACGAAGGAAGACAACTTTTTGACTCCTGCCTTGACCGGGCCTCGAACTCACTATCTACGGCACCCAATCACCTAGCCAGAAATACCCGCAGCTTATACCGCTGCGCCACATCGGAGTTCTTAAAAAAGAACGTTTCAATGGCGCAGTGATGGTCGGCCCGATACCCTGACATGATCATTGTGATCTATATATATTATATATATGATATTATATATGTATATTGCTTTGAAAAATCATCTTCTGTTTACAATGTGCTTTAATTTTTTTGACGGTTTAGTTTAATCAAATTCTTCAATAAAAGGTGAAGCGAATTTTCAGAAAATGATAAAACGTAATTTAGTTTTGCATTTTAATTCTATTTAATTGATATATAAACAACATATTGTGTGCATTTCAGAGGAGTTAAACTATTGTGTGTCTTTCTAATACACACCTCAGAGGAGTTAAACTATTGTGTGTCTTTTGAATACACAACTCAGATCAGTTAAACTATTGTGTGTCTTTTTTATACACACCTCAGAGAGTTAAATTATTGTGTGTCTTTCTAATACACACCTCAGAGGAGTTAAACAATTGTATGTCTTTTGAATACACACCTCAGAGAGTTAAACTATTGTGTGTCTTTCTAATACACACCTCAGAAGAGTTAAACTATTGTGTGTCTTTTGAATACACAACTCAGATCAGTTAAACTATTGTGTGTCTTTTTTATACACACCTCGGAGGAGTTAAACTATTGTGTGTCTTTCAAATACACACCTCAGAGGAGTTAAACTATTGTGTGTCTTTACAATACACACCTCAGGGGAGTTAAACTATTGTGTGTCTTTGAATACACACCTCAGGAAAGTTAAACAGTTGTATGTCTTTTGAATACACACCTCGGTGGAGTTAAACTATTGTGTGTCTTTTTTATACACATCTCAGGGAGTTAAACTATTGTGTGTCTTTTGAATACACACCTCAGTGGAGTTAAACTATTGTGTGTCTTTTGAATACACACCTCAGAGGAGTTAAACTATTGTGTGTCTTTTTTATACACACCTCAGGGAGTTAAACTATTGTGTGTCTTTTGAATACACACCTCAGTGGAGTTAAACTATTGTGTGTCTTTTGAATACACACCTCGGTGGAGTTAAACTATTGTGTGTCTTTTTAATACACATCTCAGGGAGTTAAACTATTGTGTGTCTTTCTAATACACACCTCAGAGGAGTTAAACTATTGTGTGTCTTTTGAATACACACCTCAGAGGAGTTAAACTATTGTGTGTCTTTGAATACACACCTCAGGAGCGTTAAACAATTGTATGTCTTTTTTATACACACCTTATAGGAGTTAAACAATTGTATGTCTTTTGAATACACACCTCAGGGAGTTAAACTATTGTGTGTCTTTTGAATACACACCTCAGAGGAGTTAAACTATTGTGTGTCTTTTTTATACACATCTCAGGGAGTTAAACTATTGTGTGTCTTTTGAATACACACCTCAGTGGAGTTAAACTATTGTATGTCTTTCTAATACACATCTCAGGGGAGTTAAACTATTGCGTGTCTTTTTTATACACACCTCCTGGAAGTTATCTACTTAATGTCGTAACTTAACGGAGTTTCGAGAGGGGTAATGCAAAGGTGAAGTATATTCCACTTTATATCGACCAACTTTGACTCTTAAAGATAATTCCTTGTTGAAAAGATATAAATATATACAGATGATTTCCGGATTGTACGAGATAGGTATGAGTCACTATTTGCACTGGAAAATAGACAGGCGCCCTTGTGGTTCGACATGGCCTACTTTATCTGTACGTTGTACATCACCTGATCAGATATGGTTTACTACACGACTTATGTGCATGCATACAATAACAGTTTGTACCTTGCTGAAATTTACAAATTAAAAGATAATGTGGAGTGAGCTGATCTGGAACAATTTTACTGCCACACTTCTTCAGATTTTGTTTAGCCCATGATCGAGTATTCGTTGATATTTGCAATCAATTACCACAGTATGATACAAATGCAGAAACTATTTTAAAATTCGATTTTATTTTGTAATATATTGAAATGGTACCTTCATGCAGTCATCTGACTGCAAAATACATCGACGTCGTCTATCAGGATCACCTTTCACTAACGCCCTAAAGGTGGCGGGTCGACAGTAATTGGCCAAATCACTGCCCGTCGATGGATGGCTTCCAACTCTTGTCCTCCCTTCTCCACCAAAACTATCGGTCATTTCCCCGGATGCGTACAGCAGCAAACATCCTCCACATGGACTGTGCAGGGAATCCTTCTGCACCCCATTTCTACAGACATGACCAACACACACCTTTCTTTTCGCTCTCACGTCATCAGCAAGGTTGGCGTATCTCTTTTCCAATCATATGCCTCTTGACATCGCTCCTCCCAGGGGACAGTCAGCTCAATCATTATTAATTATCTTCCCTTGCTATGACCAGAGTAGAATTTCTGGACGGAGGTTGGTTAGGACGACCTCTGGAAAAACCAGAGTCAACCCAAATCACCCAGTTCCTGGTATGCTGTTGTTTTGCTGCCTGACTCTCCAGATCTCACAAAGTTGATGTACGTTTGTTTCATACATCTGCTCTTTGTCTGCCCTTCATTCTCCAACGTGTCTGCTAGCTCCTGAAGAACATTGTTGTGCCTCCATGTATATCTCCCCTTGGTCAAAGCAGTGTTGCACGATGACAGTACATGGGCCAGGTTACCCGGACGATAACACAGCGAGCAGTTGGGGTTTTCCGTCATTCCCTATCGATGCAAGTTGGTATGTGTTGTTAGAACATCGTACACTGAACACACAGGAGGAAACTGGATTCTACATAGTTCCAACTTCCAGATGTCTGACCATGTTAGACGCCTTTCAGTTGTCTCTCATCTCATCCATGCACCCTGTGCTCCCATTTCCACCATCTTTGCCTTCCGGATCTCTTCTTCCATCTTCCTGATGTTGTCTTGGGACCTTCTTCCCCCTACCAACTGTGTCCGCTGTTCCCCACCTTTGCACGTGTGTTATCCCAAGCCCCAGTCTGTCAATGCAGGTTGTCCCAACAATGTCGGCGTGCCTCAATCTACTTTCTGCTTCCTGAACCACGCTGCTTGCTGACCACTTCCGTCCTGTCCGAGTCTTGATATAAAAGTTTTATAAGCCTACGTCCATAAGGTATCCAAGATCGGTTTTCAAAAATATTAAAGTGCGTATATGTACATAAAAGCATAACTATTCCTTTTCGAAATGGTCGTGTACGCCAACTAGTGGTTTGTAGATTAAACTGTATTTTATTTGACAATCACCATTTAACCATATATATACATCATTAAAAATTATGCGCAAAGGAATCAGAAACAAGTGTCAAGACAGTATATATAAATCTTACATATATATATGTAAAACATAAATGACACAACAAGGCATATATATATATGTTGACGTTACATAACATGATAACAAGACATCGTATTATAATGATATTAGAGTCTAATTTGAAAATATCAGTTAAACTTTGACAAAATAATTAAATACATTTACAGGTTGCCTTAATTACTATATGGAATCCAGATACAAAGAATGTTTTATTCGTTAAGGCCGTCAAGGACACTCTTAAATTTACAAAAGTGATTAATAAACAAGTACTTGTTTGGAGAAGGACGACTGGTTCGCCTGTTGTCAGTATAATGTGACCGGGTGGGGTGTGCTGCTGGGTGTCTTTGGCAGTATGCTTCAGTGAGGTAGCACTTTAAATCGGCGAAAGTTCCGGCCTATCACAAGGAGACTTAACACGAACATACCGCAGCCTCCCAAAACACACATACGCACTCACCACACGCATGCATGTCGCACGCACGGGAGGCCGTTCCTAAATGACCTTAGCTGTTAATAGGACGTTAAACAAAATAAACCAAACCAAACCAAGCTTGTAGTAAGTTGATGATAGAATGATGTACAGGATATAATGTACATACTTGTAGCTACGAATTCCGGAAACAATCATTTTGTTATATAAGTCTATATCTCAATTGCTTGTCTATCGTTTTGTTTTTGTTTTGTTTTATTTTGTTTTTGCAAATTTATTTTCACACTAACATTGCATTATTGAAAAAAAGATACATTGTTCACGGAGTACTTAATATCTTAGTTTGGTAAGAAAAACGTCTGTTCAGTGTATTGAATGGTTTCTCGTTGAAATTAACACGTACTATTATTCTCACGAGTATGACAGTTAAACGACACATAAAATTTCGGTATATTATGTCATACGGGAATCAGTAGCATAAGCTTCGACGTCGTATAAAGTATCCTTATGACGTTACGCAGGACGAAATGACGACGACATTTTAAATGGGCTGCACAACGCAGTTTCTATTAGTACCTGATAGATTTGATAAGACCTTGGATATAAGACATCTCGTACAAAATTTAGAACTGCGTCACCTTCCTCATACACATTAACAATATACAGCATACGTAAATTGAGATATAATGTGACCGAGATGTCAAGCGTATCGACAGTTCTGCTACAGTTCTCATGTACTAAAAGGGTCATTTTGCATATATTTCAGAGTTTCTGGAAGTGTACCGGAATCGACTTATCAATGTGGTTGTCATCAAGTACACTTTTCATCCCGTCCTTAAATGACCGTAGCTGTTGATAGAACGTTAAACATTACTAAAAAACTAAACCAACCACGTTTCGCCTTTAGTATACGCCGGTTGACTTATCTGATAAAGGGTTTATACGATTTGAGGTAAATTACAAACTTTTACAGGTTGATGAACTGTTTGAAAATCAAAACAAACCTATGAAATGATTGCTACTTAACTTACTGATACAACATCGTAATACGTTTACTACAGCAGACTACTGAAGTGTTATTATAACAGATGTTGTACTAAGTAGCCATGTCTGAGTTAATCGCCAATGTTAATGTGATGTAATACCTCTATGTCTACATTTTAATGTTTATATATAAGTCTCTTTGTAGTTAGGCCCACTGTTTATCATTTTAATGATCCACCATAGGCTCAATAGCATAATTAACGGGTAAGTCAGTTAATCTTAATATTGATCATCAGAACTACAGCTACGAGAAAGAACAATAAGATATATATACATCAACTACAACATTACACTTATCAATTACGTTCATCTTGTATTTATCAGTTGAAATGTTACAATATATCAAAGCACATCATTTTACACCTCGGTGTCAAGAGGAATGAGATGATGGCAATACTCGTTTAGTGATTTTGTGATTAATCACGATGATACAGGAAAATACGCATGAATGCCCATTGAATTTGTTAGAAGTCCTTTATTCTTTCTAAATATGTTTTCCTGTAAATAATTGCTGAATAACTGAGGTACTGTGAAGGATTTCTGGTACAAATGTTAACCAGTTGGATAAAAACTTCTCACAGCCACTCAGGAAACAAAGACGATTGTCTGACACCGTAGCGAAGGACCCGGAATCGTCGCCTGAACTACGGGTGAAGGGTAAATGGGAAAGCTAGTTGAGATACGCTGTGGAGATAAAGTATGACAACATATTAATTACAGTGCATTTAAGTACACAAGGTTCGTTTAAACGGTCGATGAATATCAAATGTTGGAAAAGGAAAATTGCTAATGTCTCGGCCACAACCATAAACAGCTTGTGTTCGTAGCCTTTTCGAGGACTTGCTCTAATATTTACTAAAATGTGTTTAGTATCGGCACTCAAATGGCCCCAATATGTTCCTTAACAGATCTGCCGGTGTGCTGCCGTCCTTGGAGATGCGATGCCGAACTACTACCGTTTTATTACTGTATGTGGTACTATCGTATTGCTACTGCTGTGATTTTTGAAATAGGAATTGACAGGATCAACCATAACACAAATGGAAAACTAAATCGGTATAGCCGCTACCATTGATAATGTTCAAGTGCCTTTCGCCGTTGTTAATTACCTGCTGGTAGTGTGTGACAGGCCCTTACAGGTACAACTAGGTACAATAAAACGGCGGTACACACAGGATATGTCCTACATTGACTTAGCCCACTAGTGTATTCGTATGTATAATTCCCAGGTAATAACCAACTACATACGTACCAGGAAAATGTGTTAAATTTAGTATATACCTCTTCCTTACACCTCACGGTGTAATAGTACTACCTTATATTTTTAATTACGTATGCAATAATCCCGGGTACACCATGTGAAATACCAAAGTTCCTTTGCACAGACGCCAACGGTGGTTTCCCCAGACTTCCGAAGTGTCAATGATGTCGAAGTTCCATGGTTTGCGACCTAGTACATGTATAACGTACCCTTTGACCTTTGAATTGTCTCAAATCTTTGGACTACAATTATTTGTGATATATTGCTTTATGCAATTAAATAACTTAACATCGTCAGTTTGTTATCTGTCTAATAGACTAATGTCTCAATACGGTGCTATGCCGAATTGAACTTTTTGTGAGTTTGTTCCGACAACAAAAATTTTTGCAAAGTCTACAACAAATAACAATATCTCAGAGAGAAGAAAACAATTACCCGAATTATACATACACATGTAGTTGACAATACATGTATCAATTACAAAGAATGATTGTACCTCATTTTGACTGCGTTAACTATTGATCAAAACAAGGAAATGATCAGTACCTCTTGATTAAGACAAATGAATGGATATGTATCTCTTGATCAAGACAAGAGAGAGGATCGGTATTTCTTGATCAAAACAGAGAATGTATCAATATATATTGATCAAGACAAGATAATGTATCAGTATATCTTGATCAAGATAGGAGAATGCATCTGTATATCTTGATCAAGACAAGATAATGCATCTGTATATCTTGATCAGGACAAGATAATGGATCAGTATCCCTTGATCAAGACAATATAATGGATCTGTATCTCTTGATCAAGACAAGAGAATGGGTCAGTATCTCTTGATCAAGACAAAATAATGGATCTGTATCTCTTGATCAAGACAAGAGAATGGGTCAGTATCTCAAGTGAGTTTAAGGCGGTAGCGTTAGATAAAACATTCTACCTTTTCCAAAACTAACTGTTATAGAAATTGAAGGAGTTAGTAATTCAACAAAGCAAAGCTTTTTCCGCTGTGAGAGTAACGGTTGTTTAACATCCATTGTTGAAGAATGAAAGCTATGATCAATTTTCCATTTTTTTTTCTTATACATGTATCTGATTTCGTAGACATAGTCAATTGGCGTCAAATGTTGAATGACAATTAAACTCCAATACTAAGATTGTTACCAATGAAAAGATTAAATGTGGCTTTTCAAATCATAATAAAGTATAATTTACATAAATGCATGTGCAGTTTTTATAGTTAATAGGTTCAACTGATAGTCTTCTGTAAAATCGCTTATTTCCGGCGTGTCAGGATTCCTACATGTTATATTGATAAATTAAAATTGATTCTGATTTTATCATTGTATATAAACGCTTTAGTCTGTTTTTTACTAACTGTAAAAGCATTTATCTCTCTGTTGACTCAATGTTTAATTCTGATTATGTGAGTTAGATTATATCAGAGATCAATTATAGCTATAACCATGAGGTAATCTGTATATTTTAATAGTTTCTTACACAGTTTAGTCAAGATAGACGCAGGGTGGCCGTTTTCCACCATGTGTTTCTATTCCCAGTAAAGCATGTAGCTGTGGACCATTAACAATCAAAGGTAAAACGAGAAAACAAAGAAACATAGTCTACTTTATTGTTATAAAGCATGTTCTTTAGGCTGGTAGATATTGCGAATGAACTTGGTAAATATTCACACCCATTACCAGTTGTGATATAGTCTGTACTTCCTCACTGTCGGAGTTAACGGTATCCTACGGTCATTTAAGCGAGCTGTTTCGGCAGACGACGGTGTGTTCAGTTTGCTTCCATGTTAAATTGGGTTAATAACGCCAACTGTATAACGCTACCTTATTGAAGTCTACTGCTAAACACAAACCTGCAACCAGCAAGACCCCCCCCCCCCCCTTACCTAAAAAAGGAAAATAAAGTCCAGTAAGCTTTTCAAGGAATTCTCCCAATCGAGATTTCCTTAAATTGTTCGTCATGCCTTCAAATATGGCATTTGAAAAAAAAGAAAAACCCTTCCCTTGATGTATTACTAGATTAGATTATCGGTGTCTGGTGTGATGCTAAGAGACACCATCTTTCCCACGGCAAACAGTAATACAACCCACAGATAGTATAGAACATATCATATCGCAGCTACATGAGTTTGGGGGTATTCTATGATTGGATACATCAACAAGGATGTTCACATGAATAATCCATGACCTCAGGTTTTCGTCTAATATGAGATAATTCACTTGAAATGTTCTCACCGTTAAAAACAAAGGCAAAACGCCCTACATGGTAAACGGACAGTATAATGATATCCCTCTGATAGTTTTCAGGTTAAGGGTCTCGTTTTTCACTACAATTCTCACAACATCATAGCTCCATTGCTGGTAATTATATGTCATGCTTATTGAAAGGTGTTGTGTTTCTTGGTCACGCGATCCTCAAGTCTGACAATTATTAACGAAAACCATCGTTATTACAGAGCATTGATATGGCTTCCGTCATCAAGCCAAAGTGTCAACTCGACAACGCAGCATTTGAATAATGAAACTGTACCATTGCAATTCAGATATCTGGATGACAATAGTAGTTTCGTGGTTTTAATGATCTGTGCACGTGTGTGTACAACCTTAATTATTTACTCAAGACTTGAAATTAATTAGACAGGGTTCTGAAGATTTTGAATTACAGGATGTACCATAGTTTGTTGTATTTTGTAAACATTTTTAACTTCCTTAGACGTATAATATACATTTTGTGTGTAACCTGAAGAAATAAATTATGTAATCTGCTAAAGAACTACTTCCTACATTTATTTTCTGTCCACGGTAACGATGGAGGATTCCCCATTTGTCTCAATAATTTTATCAAGTAAGTGAAGGGTATTTTCTCTAAAGCTGGGTATACATGTATGTTTTTTTAAACGATGTACTTCCGATCACACCAGTATTGATATAGACTCGCGTTATCGCTTACATTCCTACAAACTCTCGCATTTAATTATATTTGGTAGTGAACATAAACATACACCTCTATATAGTGAATGACACATTATATGCCTTTTCATGTGACAGTTGACTGGGTTTGAATCCCACTGTATGGGTTTTCTGGGAAAATGAACAGGTATGTGTCACCACGGATTCCACAGAAAAAGTATTTGCATGCTTACGTCATTTCATCAAACATGTCCATGTGTATTGGTATGTAAATGAAGGTATATTTATTATTCAAATATGATGTTTTCATACTAATTAAACATCTGTCCATCGATGCAATAGTTTTTTTTTTATGTATATCCCAAACAGAAGCGCGAACGACCAATAGCATATAATTGTAATAAATATGTCATGTATTCTTTCCATCTTTGAACAAACCAACAACCTCCGGACATTAAATCATTGCAGATCACACAAAAAAAAATTCAATAAAATTTCGATTTCAGGTATACAGTGCTGTGGGTGATTATGGTCTACAAAGCTCAATATGGTTTTACTGTAATTGTCGGCAAACCACTTGCTGTTTCCGTATGAAGAATCCCACTGCAGATTGAAGAATGAACATATATTAACGTGACTGTTGCTTGGAGGGTTACCTGAACGAAGCACGCTGCCAGAGAAGACTGATATAATAAAGACAAGTATACATTGTAATTTGGTATTTTTACGTTCCATCTGTTTCAAGACGTGAAAGTAAACATTATTAATGGTATGCCGTGGTAGATTAACCCGAGTCTCCTCTGTCCCCGACACCATGTCTACACAAGTCATGATGTCAGGGCCAGAGGAAACTCGGGCTAATGGTTGTGCACTATGCAGTGTACTGTGGTTATTGCAACACGAGGTATCTAGGTTATGTCTCTATCTATAAACTAAGTTTGTTTTTCTTTTATTACGCCCACCCAGCCATCTGAAGGCTGATAAAGGGCATGTGTCCTGTCCCCAGACCAAGACAAACCATAGTCCATATATGTCTGTACTAACTGAGTTGTGCTTATCGACCTGGTCAGTATAGTAAGACCGGTTGGGGAGTCCCACTACAATGTTGACGTTGTCAGTATAACGAGACAGGGTTAGGTGTCACGTTACAATGTTGACGTTGTCAGTATAATGAGACACGGTAAGGTGTCACACTACAATGTTGACGTTGTCAGTATAATGAGACAGGGTAAGGTGTCCGGCTACAATGTTGACGTTGTCAGTATAATGAGACACGGTAATGTGTCAAACTACAATGTTGACGTTGTCAGTATAATGAGACAGGGTAAGGTGTCCGGCTACAATGTTGACGTTGTCAGTATAATGAGACACGGTAAGGTGTCACGTTACAATGTTGACGTTTTCAGTGTAATGAGACAGGGAAAGTAGTCACACTACAATGTTGAGGTTGTCAGTATAATGAGACAGGGTAAGGTGTCACGCTACAATGTTGATGTCGTCAGTATAATGAGACCGGGTAAGGTGTCACGCTACAATGTTGACGTTGTCAGTATAATGAGTCAGGAGGTGTCATGCTACAATGTTGACATTGTCAGTATAATGAGACAGGGTAAGGTGTCACACTACAATGTCGACGTCGTCAGTATAATGAAACAGGGTAAGGCTTCATGCTAAAATGTTGACGTTGTCAGTATAATGAGACAGGGTAAGGTATCACGCTACAATGTTGACGTTGTCAGTATAATGAGATAGGTTAAGGTGTCGGCTGCAAGGTTGGCGTTGTCAGTGTAATGAGACAGGGTAAGATATCACGCTAAAATGTTGACGTTGTCAGTATAATGAGACAGGGTAAGGTATCACGCTACAATGTTGACTTGTCATTATAATGAGACAGGGTAAGGTGTCACGCTACAATGTTGACGTTGTCAGTATAATGAGACAGGGCAAGGTGTCACACTACAATGTTGACGTTGTCAGTATAATGAGACAGGTTAAGGTGTCGGCTGCAAGGTTGACGTTGTCAGTGTAATGAGACAGGTTAATGTGTCACGCTACAATGTTGACGTTGTCAGTATAATCAGACAGGGTAAGGTGTCACACTACAATGTTGACGTTGTCAGTATAATGAGACAGGGTAAGGTGTCATGCTACAATGTTGACATTGTCAGTAAAATGAGACAGGGTAATGTGTCACACTACAATGCTGATGTTGTCAGTATAATGCGACAGGTTAAGGTGTCGGCTGAAAGGTTGACGTTGTCAGTATAATGAGACAGGGTAAGGTGTCACACTACAATGTTGACGTTGTCAGTATAATGAGACAGGGTAAGGTGTCATGCTACAATGTTGACGTTGTCAGTATAATGAGACAGGGTAAGGTGTCATGCTACAATGTTGACGTTGTCAGTATAATGAGACAGGGTAAGGTGTCACACTACAATGTTGACGTTGTCAGTATAATGAGACACGATAAGGTGTCCGGCTACAATGTTGACGTCGTCAGTATAATGAGACAGGGTAAGGTATCACGCTACAATATTCACGTTGTCAGTATAATGAGACAGGGTAAGATGTCACGTTACAATGTTGACATTGTCAGTATAATGAGACAGGGTAAGGTGTCACACTACAATGTTGACATTGTCAGTATAATGAGACAGGGTAAGGTGTCACACTACAATGTTGACGTTGTCAGTATAATGAGACAGGGTAAGGTGTCACACTACAATGTTGACATTGTCAGTATAATGACACAGGGTAAGGTGTCACACTACAATGTTGACGTTATCAGTATAATGAGACAGGTTAAGGTGTCACACTACAATGTCGACGTCGTCAGTATAATGAAACAGGGTAAGGTGTCACACTACAATGTTGACATTGTCAGTATAATGAGACAGGGTAAGGTGCCATGCTACAATGTTGACGTTGTCAGTATAATGAGACAGGGTAAGGTATCACACTACAATGTCGACGTCGTCAGTATAATGAAACAGGGTAAGGTGTCACACTACAATGTTGACGCTGTCAGTATAATGAAACAGGTTAAGGTGTCATGCTACAATGTTGACGTTGTCAGTATAATGGGATAGGGCAAGATGTCACACTACAATGTTGACATTGTCAGTATAATGAGACAGGGTAAGCTGTCACACTACAATGTTGACGTTGTCAGTATAATGAGACAGGGTAAGGTGTCACACTACAATGTTGACGTTGTCAGTTTAATGAGACAGGGTAAGGTGTCACGTTACAATGTTGACGTTTTCAGTATAATGGGATAGGGTAAGCTGTCACACTACAATGTTGACGTTGTCAGTATAATGAGACAGGGTAAGGTGTCACACTACAATGTTGACGTTGTCAGTATAATGAGACAGGGTAAGGTGTCACACTACAATGTTGACGTTGTCAGTATAATAAGACAGGGTAAGGTGTCACACTACAATGTTGACGTTGTCAGTATAATGGGACAGGGTAAGGTGTCACACTACAATGTTGACGTTGTCAATATAATGAGACAGGATAAGGTGTCACACTACAATGTTGACGTTGTCAGTATAATGAGACAGGGTAAGGTGTCACACTACAATGTTGACGTTGTCAGTATAATGAGACAGGGTAAGGTGTCACACTACAATGTTGACGTTGTCAGTATAATGAGACCGGGTAAGGTGTCACGCTACAATGTTGATGTCGTCAGTATAATGAGACCGGGTAAGGTGTCACGCTACAATGTTGACGTTGTCAGTATAATGAGTCAGGAGGTGTCATGCTACAATGTTGACATTGTCAGTATAATGAGACAGGGTAAGGTGTCACGCTACAATGTTGACGTTGTCAGTATAATGAGACAGGGTAAGGTGTCACACTACAATGTTGACGTTGTCAGTATAATGAGACAGGGTAAGGTGTCACACTACAATGTCGACGTCGTCAGTATAATGAAACAGTGTAAGGTGTCACACTACAATGTTGACGTTGTCAGTATAATGAGACAGGGTAAGGTGTCCGGCTACAATGTTGACATTGTCAGTATAATGATACAGGGTAAGGTGTGACGCTACAATGTTGACATTGTCAGTATAATGAGACAGGGTAAGGTGTCACACTACAATGTTGACGTTGTCAGTATAATGAGACAGAGTAAGCTGTCACACTACAATGTTGACGTTGTCAGTATAATGCGACGGGGAAAGGTGTCACACTACAATGTTGACGTTGTCAGTATAATGCGACAGGGAAAGGTGTCACACTACAATGTTGACGTTGTCAGTATAATGGGACGGGGTAAGGTGTCACACTACAATGTTGACGTTGTCAGTATAATAAGACAGGGTAATGTGTCACACTACAATGTTGACATTGTCAGTATAATGAGACAGAGTAAGCTGTCACACTACAATGTTGACGTTGTCAGTATAATGGGACGGGGTAAGGTGTCACACTACAATGTTGACGTTGTCAGTATAATGAGACAGGATAAGGTGTCCGGCTACAAGGTTGACGTTGTCAGTATAATGAGACAGGGTAAGGTGTCACACTACAATGTTGACGTTGTCAGTATAATGAAACAGGATAAGGTGTCACACTACAATGTTGACGTTGTCAGTTTAATGAGACAGGTTAAGGTGTCACACTACAATGTTGACATTGTCAGTATAATGAGACAGGGTAAGGTGTCACACTACAATGTTGACGTTGTCAATATAATGAGACAGGTTAAGGTGTCACACTACAATGTCGACGTCGTCAGTATAATGGGATAGGGTAAGCTGTCACACTACAATGTTGACGTTGTCAGTATAATGAGACAGGGTAAGGTGTCACACTACAATGTTGACGTTGTCAGTATAATGAGACAGGGTAAGGTGTCATGCTACAATGTTGACGTTGTCAGTATAATGAGACAGGGTAAGCTGTCACACTACAATGTTGACGTTGTCAGTATAATGAGACAGGTTAAGGTGTCACACTACAATGTTGACATTGTCAGTATAATGAGACAGGGTAAGGTGTCACACTACAATGTTGACGTTGTCAGTATAATGAGACAGGTTAAGGTGTCACACTACAATGTTGACATTGTCAGTATAATGAGACAGGGTAAGGTGTCACACTACAATGTTGACGTTGTCAGTATAATGAGACAGGGTAAGGTGTCACACTACAATGTTGACGTTGTCAGTATAATGAGACAGGGTAAGGTGTCACACTACAATGTTGACGTTGTCAGTATAATGAGACAGGGTAAGGTGTCACACTACAATGTTGACGTTGTCAGTATAATGAGACAGGGTAAGGTGTCATGCTACAATGTTGACGTTGTCAGTATAATGAGACAGGGTAAGGTGTCACACTACAAGGTTGACGTTGTCAGTATAACGAGACAGGGTAAGGTGTCACACTACAATGTTGACATTGTCAGTATAATGAGACAGGGTAAGATGTCATGCTACAATGTTGAGTTGCCATTTATGAATTTCTCCGAGCTAGGGAATGATTATTTTTCTCCACCATATTTGCATATCAAACCTATGGTATATTTGTAAACAAATGCACATGGTCGGCGCATGAATATCCTCATTTGAAGAAGTACCTATCACAACCCCAAAAAAATGTATCCCAGTACCATTACACAAGAAAACGTAGGTCTTAAATTACTATACAAGAGAGGATGACTCCTGATTTGTCAAAGGTATTGATTTCCATCCCAATTTCTTTCCTCCCCCAAAAAGATCCTCTTGACAATTCCCTCGATAGTATTCTGGCTGGTGGTGTGTGTCGGCAGCGGCGATGTTGAGGCCAGCGGTGCAGTAAGTGCGATAATCTTAGATGAACACATACAGTAATTTAACACAAAACATGAAATTGCGTAATAAGGTCCTTGTTTCCTGGCCTTCTGCCATAAGGAGATAAATATATATATAACTGATTTAAATAGTAATGTCGGTCACGCACTCATGCATTAACGGTCTCATATAAATTGTTATATAGTGGGTACCTTATGCAGACCGTTTACTAATAAAAACCTTAAGTAGATTTTAATTGATTTAATGTGTCAATTATAACATTATCTTCAGCCCTTTATCGCTATCAAATAATTCTCGAAGAATGGCGAAACTCTATCAATTCGTGATATCTTCTCATTACGTTCTTTTAAGACCTTTAATTTCCTATTGTCACTTTTCAAGGTTTTGCCTGTATGCATTGTTAACTTATCGACAGAAGACATGTCCAAAAACCGTCAACAAAACAAAAGAAGTCCCTGATATCAGTCCTACGTAGAGCTATTTATGTACCTCTCCCGGATATACTGACATGGCTTACTACGGCGAAACATGTCCTTAAATGAACATAATGATGTTCCACGTACTACGTTAATTCAACGAATTCTATACGTGGAGATGGTTTGGAAGATAGTAAGGTAGTTTTGTTAAGAATATATGAGGGTTTCATAAGGAATAAGATATATGTATGACCATGTATATTTCAAAGAGGTGTCAAAGCTCTAAATGTTAGTGTAAGTTTTAATGTACTACAACGTCGAACGTGGTACACCACTTCTGACTATAATGCATAAATGACACCCAGAGTAAAGAAATATATCTAATTACACCCAAAAACTAACACCCACAGTATAGAAATATGTATAATCAACCCGAAACAAATGATACCAACAGTATAGAAATATATCTAATTAACCCCCAACAAATGATACCAACAGTATAGAAATATATCTAATTAACACCCAACAAATGATACCAACAGTATAGAAATATGTATAATTAACCCCCAACAAATGATACCAACAGTATAGAAATATGTATAATTAACCCCCAACAAATGATACCAACAGTATAGAAATGTATCTAATTAACCCCCAACAAATGATACCAACAGTATAGAAATATATATAATTAACACCAACAAATGATACCAACAGTATAGAAATATGTATAATTAACCCCCAACAAATGATACCAACAGTATAGAAATATGTATAATTAACCCCCAACAAATGATACCAACAGTATAGAAATATATCTAATTAACACCCAACAAATGATACCAACAGTATAGAAATATGTATAATTAACCCCCAACAAATGATACCAACAGTATAGAAATATGTATAATTAACCCCCAACAAATGATACCAACAGTATAGAAATATGTATAATTAACCCCCAACAAATGATACCAACAGTATAGAAAAATATCTAATTAACACCCAACAAATGATACCAACAGTATAGAAATATGTATAATTAACCCCCAACAAATGATACCAACAGTATAGAAATATGTATAATTAACCCCCAACAAATGATACCAACAGTATAGAAATATATCTAATTAACACCCAACAAATGATACCAACAGTATAGAAATATATCTAATTAACACCCAACAAATGATACCAACAGTATAGAAATATGTATAATTAACCCCCAACAAATGATACCAACAGTATAGAAATATATCTAATTAACCCCCAACAAATGATACCAACAGTATAGAAATATGTATAATTAACCCCCAACAAATGATACCAACAGTATAGAAATATATCTAATTAACCCCCAACAAATGATACCAACAGTATAGAAATATGTATAATTAACCCCCAACAAATGATACCAACAGTATAGAAATATATCTAATTAACACCCAACAAATGATACCAACAGTATAGAAATATGTATAATTAACCCCCAACAAATGATACCAACAGTATAGAAATATGTCTAATTAACCCCCAACAAATGATACCAACAGTATAGAAATATATCTAATTAACACCCAACAAATGATACCAACAGTATAGAAATATGTCTAATTAACCCCCAACAAATGATACCAACAGTATAGAAATATATCTAATTAACACCCAACAAATGATACCAACAGTATAGAAATATATCTAATTAACACCCAACAAATGATACCAACAGTATAGAAATATGTCTAATTAACCCCCAACAAATGATACCAACAGTATAGAAATATATCTAATTAACACCAACAAATGATACCAACAGTATAGAAATATATCTAATTAACCCCCAACAAATGATACCAACAGTATAGAAATATATCTAATTAACCCCCAACAAATGATACCAACAGTATAGAAATATGTATAATTAACCCCCAACAAATGATACCAACAGTATAGAAATATATCTAATTAACCCCCAACAAATGATACCAACAGTATAGAAATATATCTAATTAACACCAACAAATGATACCAACGGTATAGAAATATATCTAATTAACCCCCAACAAATGATACCAACAGTATAGAAATATGTATAATTAACCCCCAACAAATGATACCAACAGTATAGAAATATATCTAATTAACCCCCAACAAATGATACCAACAGTATAGAAATATATCTAATTAACCCCCAACAAATGATACCAACAGTATAGAAATATGTATAATTAACACCCAACAAATGATACCCACAGTATAGAAATATATCTAATTAACCCCCAACAAATGATACCAACAGTATAGAAATATATCTAATTAACCCCCAACAAATGATACCAACAGTATAGAAATATATCTAATTAACACCCAACAAATGATACCAACAGTATAGAAATATGTCTAATTAACCCCCAACAAATGATACCAACAGTATAGAAATATGTATAATTAACCCCCAACAAATGATACCAACAGTATAGAAAAATATCTAATTAACACCCAACAAATGATACCAACAGTATAGAAATATATCTAATTAACACCCAAAAACTAACACCCACAGTATAGAAATATATATAATTAACACCAACAAATGATACCAACAGTATAGAAATATGTCTAATTAACCCCCAACAAATGATACCAACAGTATAGAAATATGTATAATTAACCCCCAACAAATGATACCAACAGTATAGAAAAATATCTAATTAACACCCAACAAATGATACCAACAGTATAGAAATATATCTAATTAACACCCAAAAACTAACACCCACAGTATAGAAATATATATAATTAACCCAACACATGATACCAACAGTATAGAAATATGTATAATTAACACCCAACAAATGATACCAACAGTATAGAAATATATCTAATTAACACCCAACAAATGATACCAACAGTATAGAAATATATCTAATTAACCCCCAACAAATGATACCAACAGTATAGAAATATGTATAATTAACCCCCAACAAATGATACCAACAGTATAGAAATGTATCTAATTAACACCCAACAAATGATACCAACAGTATATAAATATATGTAATTAGCCCCCAACAACTGACACCAACAGTATATAAATATATATAATTAACACCCAACAAATGATACCAACAGTATAGAAATATATATAATTACCACCAACAATTGACACCCATATCATAGACATATATTTAATCAACCCCAGCAACTAACAACAACATCATAGAAATATATCTAATAAACACCAACAACTAACACCCATGGTATAAAAATACATCTTTTTTAATAAGGAAAATTGTATTAATACTAACAAATGGTACCAACAGTGCGGAAATATATCTAGTTAACACACACAAATAAAAATGTCGACTTTCTGAAAATGAGAACCTATAAGACCGAAATTAATATACAAAATATAAAAGTGGAGCAATATAGAATTTATCAAGGGACATTTATTGTAACAGTATATTTTTATGTATTTATATTTTTTAGATTGATCTTGGTTATTCTTTGTCAGAGATATGTAATGTTTAAGCACGACATTAGTAAACAATGTTTCGTCATATCGATGTACAAACGTATCTAACTAAAACTAAGTTTGGTATATATACTGACTATGTAATAAATTATGTATATACAATGTACGTAGAAAGTGATTTGATTAATACAAATTGTATGTACTGAAAGACAAACAGAAAGACAGACAGACAGACAAACAGACGTCAAGCACAATTTTGAGATTTATGTATGTATAGTACCGTATAAAACGGGAATGATTTTACTGTTTACACATCTGTGTTCACAAGTTAAACAAACATGTCTCCTGTTATAAATGACTGCGACAATTAGGGAATATTTTTAATTACCATAATGTTACAGAAAAACTATAGTAAATACTGGTGTTAAAGAGGCTTACCCGCAGACGGACCGGTAAACGGCACATCTCCGATCACTAAATAAACTTCAGTACACGTTTCTATGTGACAAAATTAGAGGCTTCCGACTTTATTTCTTGAAAACAATTACAAAATATGTATTTAAAAGACGTTTTAAAACTCAACCTGAGAGGGAAATGTATGGAATATAACGGCAAATCTTCTTTGTAAATCGCCGCTGCCTTTGAAGTTATCACTGTGCGGCACTGTGCACGTGCTTGTTTCTTTGATGTGTCAATCAAATTAGACTCCACTTTATACATGTAGCTGGGACTTATTGCGGGTTGCGATTAAATAAATAATATTTAAAAAATGAGGTTTTAATATCACTTTTCAGCGTTTTATAAGGAAAATAAAATGAAAAACTCAACAATTCCAACAATCTGTCATGTGTAAAAATTCTTTTTCTATTAGCCAATTTTTCTGATCTCTATGCGGGCAAGCCTCTTTAAGGGTCATCTATATAGCAGAATAGTGTTGAATTTCAAATACGAATAAATACCTAAAGATTTGCACAAAAAATGTGATGTAATATACCAAAATGTTTGTTTGGACATGTAGCTTCTTACAATCACCAATCATATGCTATAGATGTTACCAGTTTCTTCTATAGAGTAACTTTGTGGTAAGATGTAGCATGGAATAATTCTAAGTGACGCAAATTATCAAACCTGAAAAATAACCATGCTGTTATGTTCACAAGTGTCTATAGCACACGGGTAGGAGCATTTGTTTGACCGGATTTTACTGTATGTACGTATAAACACTTATTTTGTTTTGACCTTGAAATGCAAATGGCGGCTGAGAATAATATTACATAAATATGGCTTAGAGGAGGCATTTCAGTTAATAACAATACTCCTATATCGTACTTTTAAGACATCTTATCATAGTAACATGAACATTTTGAAGTCAATTTGTTAAACTGGTGAGTTTGGAGTCTTTTTCAGAAATAGGCTTATTTTACCCCAAACTCAACGGTTGAACATTTTTCCATAAAAGCAGTCTTCTTGCCACATCAAGAATACTTTATATTGTCTAATAAGAGCATTTTTGATGTTTTAAATACCTCCGAATATGCCATATTTGTGTGATATCACTCACGACCGCCATTTGCAATTCAAGGTCAAAATAAAAACAGCGTTTATACATATAATAACGTCAAAGCTGGTCAAACCAATGCTCCTATTTTGTGCTTTAGACAATTTTGAGCAAAACGACATAGCAAGTTTGTGTAATATATGGGATACAAATGAGTTAATTATGTCCCCCTGAAACATGCATTTTTCTTACGTTTTGTTGAAATTTACAAACAGCTTAACAAATGACATGTCAATAGCAAGTCCCACGGTTTGCCATGATACATACTAAACGTTCATCATGTTACTTCTGTGACATTGCACCATAATAGGGATTTATAGGCCTGTAAAATATCAATGTTTTGACTGGATTTGCTGTTTAGATGCCCCTTAACCACCCGTAATCAGCTTTCAGCCAAATTATTCAATGCGCTTAGTGGATTTAACATTACCTTATTCCTTTGGGAGTAAAATGGAACATTTCGATTGCTATATAATTCTATATTGTTCCAGTGGCAAAAACGTTAGAACAATTGCAATGACTTGTATCCGTTTGGTTCAGGTAAAATAATGAAACAATCCTATTTGAAACGATAAGGAATTAACCATATATAATATATAATATTTCAATATCAAAGTATATTTAACGGTAATGATGAACGTTATACATTTCACGTTGCTTATTGATACTTCAGACGATATTTGCAAAACAAAATCATTGCATCATTATGCTTTACAAGGAATGTGCATGTATGTTGGAACATAGGCTACATAATTAAAAACCAAGGAAATATCAAATTCCCAAACGGTTTATATACATTTGTATATACACACATATACAAACGGCAGTGTATGATCTGATACACATATTAATCAGCAAATTGCAGTCGATAGGTAATCAACCATTCAAAAGACAACATGTAGATTTTTAAATACCAACCATGGAAGTCGGAACTTTGTAACATTGATGCTTGAAATGATATTTACAAAAAAATAGCTCAAAATAGAATTGCAATTCATTGATGTATACTAAGACCCAGGAAACATCAGGGGATTCTTAGATGTATACCAAAACGTTCTATATATAGACACATGTACATACCAACAGTAGAATTTTTAAACTTTTTACATACATGTACATACATGCAGTGAAACTAGATTTTATGCGGACATCATAATAAAACATATCTGCTTTGTCATTTTCTGAAAAGGTGCATGTCTTCTAAAGTTAAGTTCCACTTGAAAACATTCCTACAATCGCGATAGACATACGGAACACATATTTTAATCATTACATAAATATTCGATATTTTTCCTAAGTTAAGTTATAGAAAATATATTGTAAACAGTTCAACACATTAATACCACATATGACAAGGCTACCTGTAATTGTTTAAGATAACGTTTTATGACATAATCGGCTTCTTATGAATGCGTCTGTCATTTGTCATTAGTGTAATATAGGCTGCAGCGTTTCATTGGCAAGCGGAACATAAGTTATGACATAATCATATATCATACGTAACAAATGGTGGGAACGCGCCAATATTGTGTATACATGCCAACACTTAATCAATAAGAGATTAACAGATTGACAAACGTTTACCACAGGATTGTAACCCTTCGTTTACGTGCATTACTTAAAAAAAATGAAAAACAGTACAAATGACGATATATTTATTTATACTGATATATTCATATACAAATATATAATTAAACTGTTGATTTATTTTAGATCAAATTAACCGTTGGCGTTTGTTTATTGGATGACATTTAACATTTTTACGCACGTCATCAGTGTTACATAACAAGGGTACTAAAAAAACTGAATTAATAATATCTTGGTAATCGTAATGATTAACACCCGATATCAGATAAAAGTCGTTCCGAAATATACTTCCAACAAAATGTATCACATGTCTGAAGTTGCTTAAAACCACTTTGATCCTATTGAGGAAATATGGAAATGCCTTCATAACTCCTGCAATGATATTTGTATCCCTTTATGAAAGCAAAATAATGACTAAGTGGCATAACGGGATAGGATTGGAAAAGAAAAGAACTTATCCATAACAAGCACGACAATTTTTTTGTTTGTTTTTGTTTGATTGTTTGTTTGTTTGTTTTTGTTGTTGTTATTTCTTTCATATTATGTTAACTTGATGTTAACAGCATATATACAACGTTATGTTTCATCGGATCAATTGATACATCAGACATTTATTTAAAAATAACAGTTCATATTCAATTTTCAAACCATGTACATTTACGTGCGATTTATCATCAACATGTATACACACATGCAGAAACCACCTTGTAAGGACGGATAGGGATATTCCCGCATGTATACAATCGCTCCAAAAAACATTCGGCGAATCAATAGTATTATCTTTGATAATAAATACAAAATACTTTAAAATGCTGCTGTTGTAGTGTATGACAAATTATTAAACTTTGAATTATTCAGCACATGCCCAGCTCAATAATTTGTTATGTACACATATATTCATGTTTGATTTGAATGCCCTTTACACAAAATGCAGATCACATGTGTCCTTTATTTAAGACATATCCAGCTACCATATAACAAACCATGACTCATTTTCAATGTCATATTAAGCACTCATTGTTCTCGATGACGGTATAGGTACGAAAAAATCATGTATGGGCAGTTCTAATATTTCAAGAAACTTCAAATTTATATTTTAATAACAACGATTATTTGTCTTTAGCATAATGAGTTACTATTCTATCAAAAACAAGTGGTGGAAATACCGCCCATGTCTTGTTCATATAATATGTAGTACATAATAAGTGCATAGAGTTAGTTATATGTTACAAAAAAAAATTAAGTTTAGAATTTAAATATTCATTAATCAGCCACATATTTGTGTGCTGTTAAGTAACTACGCATAGATATTTTATTTTATCGGGGGTATTTGAGAAAGTAGAGTATCATACTTTCTAAGAGAAATCACTGGTGTAAAAGTTTCATCTTCAAACTTTCAACTAAACTGGTGACTGAGTAAAGATGTTTTGACATAACGCTATCCTCTGGAACGAATTATTTCCTAATTGTACTAACATTATCGCATATCGTTAAGAGCACGCAAGACAAAAAGTGTCACATCCTAAATAAAAAAAAAACGGATATGCGCCTATATACTTTTACTGGACGTATAATAAATGACACTCTACACACAGGACGAATATCTACCTCCTTACATAACCAGTTATCATTATTTGTTTACTTAATAAAGTGTCGATGGAAACGCCCCAACACCTTGTTTGTATGTCAACAAGATAGTTATAACAATTATGACAAGTTAACGACAGATTTGTGCCACAACACGTGCATTTTTAAAGTACAAAATAACATTACGAATGACGCTATATTTATTAATACAAATGTATTTATAGTGCAGATGATCAAACAATATCAAAAAGAAGCAAAAAAAAAATATGAACCCCTACACAATTCATGTTTATACGGTACAGACACTAAGTAATGCGTCGGTGTCCCTAACGACACCAAACTGTTATGTGCTCGCTTCAGTGGAAACAAATGCAGTTACGGTATAATCTTTAAAATATTAAATGCAAATGTAGGTAAACAGTCAGGAAGACTTAGGTACTTCTAATATCATTAAGCTATGGACAATCAATGTTAAATTTTATTAAATTAAAATAAATATTTGTCATATATGGTATGATCTTTCTCAATCAATATCAAGCAAAAAAAGTTTCCAATACCGTACGTAGATACTTATACTCAGTCTTAAACCTATGGAGAATTAATAGAAATGTTGTAAAATGAATGTTCTATCCAAATGCGTTGGCTTTCTTTTGTGTATTTAATTCCTATCTATATTTTTTTTCTAGTTTTTTCAAAACATAGTTATTATTATTAACAATAAAATTCAATTAATTCAAATCTTCGAATTGGAAACAAAATTAATTTTCACACATGAGGAAATTCTCTTATTCTACATAAATATATCTGTTATTCCTTCCAAAAATATACACTTTGGGGCGAAAGCACAGCGTGATTTGACAGGAACAAATTACACTATGGAAGATAAGGGGATTTTACCTGAAATACAAAACTGTCTAAATATAGTTAAGGCAAAACATGGTCGTGTATATGGTGTGTGTTGTATATTATTTACAATGTGCGTTATCATTGTGATTATGGAATTGTCCACTAAATGATTACAACAGGTATATACAATTGTACTTAACTAGACTGTTCTTCAGTGCTACAATCGTGCCAATTATGTTCAAGGGCGACGGAAGTAAGATAATGCATAGTTCTTGTTTGTGGTTCTTGTTTATGAATACACAGCAAAGTCAGATCTGTTACAATTCTTACACCTACATACTCTGTTAGCTATGCACAGATGAATTCATAAGATACATTTTTATTTTTAAACATATGTTCCGAAAAAAGGGGCGTAATAAAAATGGAAAAAAGAATATATACACGAATAGCCAGGAAAACGGAGTACGTTAACTCAGCCGTCACATATCATGCTAACAAAAACCACTGCCGGAGCATCTGTAAAATACTAAAGAGAGGGGGAACTAGAGAATGAGAACGATGAGAAACTCCTTCTGGATAAGAAGGAAATGTGAATTGATGAACACAGACAAAGAGCACACCAACTGAGTCATATTATGGTGCCTTCTGAACACCCTATGGGAAAAAAGGAATGGTTAAAACATCATCACTTTCTCTTACGCCATGCAGACATCGTGTTCATTGAACAAAGACACTCCTCAAGAGCTGACATTATACTTCCATCCCATCACCGAATAATTATTTAAGTCTTCGCTTGTCAAAGGCACACATTTTTGCGTTTTGTTTGCTTTTAAAATTTACGTTACAAAAACAATTCATCTTTTACAAACTAAAAACTTCATTGTATATTATATAAATGGTAGATATTGCATATTTATGTTAATAATCAAATATTTTATTGATATAAAATCTTAATGGTAAATTACATTGTTGCGTTGAATGCGTTCTATACTTTACTTGCCAATAAAAGAATATGGGATTTAAACCTCCCAAGTTTTACTAATGTGCTTTTGATTAGAAACTACGCAAATGTACATGGCTCTTGTAACGACATATACAATATGGATAACGATTTTACTCAGCTGTGATTGTATTTATCTTTGATATTCGATACCTGTAAATTACAAATCAAATACTCTTGATAGTATATTATCCTGTTATCAATCTCGTAGCATTTATTAGGACATACGTGATATGACCGTTTTGATGTGGTTAATGGTTGGCTGTATATTCTTAACACTATCTAATAGACGTTGTAGCGTAAGGACGTCAATTCTCAATTCTCACGCCAAAAATAAAACAACAATAATAATACGACTTCTCGAATATTCAAAAAACATATATGGCTGTGTGTTAATCTGACGAGAATGTCGACGGAAAGAACAAAAATATGATATTCGCACCTAGACTTTACATGAGAAGATATCTCATGGTGAATGATTGCCTATTTATTTGTTTTGACTTCGCAATGAAGGTTATGATCGATGTGATACACAGTGATACACATAAGAAGACATCTCTCATATAAAGGGACACACACAGATATTGAAAACCGTGTCTTAACGACTTTTTCCTCTTTGAAGCAAATAGTTCAAATAGACCCCCAACGTTTTTCCTGCTACCTTAGACGATATGTGAAAACTATACCTGAAAATAGAAATGTTGATTTTTTCCCTTTTGACACATGTAAAGAAACTAAGATCAAAGTATTCCTAGATTTTACTAAAGGCTGTTAGTGCAGATACATACAAAGAGTATTCTTATGTGTGTAAGTAATTATACGTAAAATAAATATTCCTTAAAATACTTTGTGATTGATATCTGAAACATAAAATAAAACTATTAAGTATACAGGCCAAAGTTAGACAAATACTTTCTGGTGTATGTACTGGTTTGTGTATTTCAATCTAACATAACGTTGACCTCCTGTACCGAGAAACCTCATTTTGTAGTAAAGTTAGATTTGCAAGCCTCGAATATCCGTGTTTTGTGTTTTGCTCGATTTCTAAATTCACATCACAAACAAACGGAACATATTACATTATCATTCAATTTTATATGTAACAAATTTATAGAAACGTGCCAATGCTTTGCATACATGTCAAAAATGATTCAATAACTAATTGACATGTTCAGAACAGAATCTTCAGCCTTCGATTACGTGTGTTACTGGAAATATTTTATTCACATGTGTATTAATTAAAACGTGAAAATGTCAGTTTAGTTGAAATTAAATTAGCCAATGACATGTGTTTATTGGATGACTAATCACTATTAAGCACGTCATTAGTGACCGACAACAAGTGTACTGGAAATGATAAGAATTATTTAAGAATGAAGAATATCTTAATAATGCAGGAAAACACTAGATTTCATGAAATTAAAGTCGTTTGAAATAAACTTCCAACAAAATGTAAAACATATGTAAAGTTGCTTCAAATAACATTATTCCTTTGAAAAGAATAGGGGAGATTCTGTATGATAGTATCTCGTTCCAATGATAAACCTGTAGAACCACTACAATGATTGCTGTTTCCGTTAATTCAAATAAAATAATGATAAAATGTAATAACGGATAGGAAAAATTAGGAACTAAATAACATTTTCGTTTCTTCATAGAATGTTTAAATTGATGTTACCATCATACATAGATACTACGTTATGTTTAATTAGATATATTGATACCTTAGACATTCATCATACAATAATAGCTTGAAATACATTTCCACCCATATACGTACTTAATTATCAATATCTAAACAAGCATGCAGAAACAAAAGAAGGATATGGGGATTCCCACATGAATACCATCTCTCGAAATAAACATTCGGCGAATCCGCTGTATTATCTTTGATAATGAATACAAAAATACATTCTCGGTAAAAAATACTGTTGCTGTAGTACCTGACAAAATCTATCAAGATAGGAACTTTTCAGCACATCTCCAGCTCATAATTTATGATGGACACATACATTTGTATGTATATGTTTGGATTAAATGCCCAATGCACCCATGGCTCAAACAAAATGTCGATAATACGTTTCCCTGTGTTTGAGACTTTTCCAGTTACCATATAGCAAGCCAGGGCTTGTCAATGCAACATTAGCATTCATTGTTCTCGATTCATACACTGTTTAAATATTCCAAGCAAACTCAAACTTACACTTTAATCAATTTGAAAAATCATAAATCTTTGTCTTGCTTAGTTAATGCTATTGCATCGAAAACAGATGGTGGAACAAACCGCCATTGTCTTGTTAATGCTAGATCTGAAAAGTGTGCAAATGGAATGTGATCCTTTCTTCGACAGTACAGGTATGTGATCAAATACCCGACCACGTGTGGTTTCTCCTGGTACTCAGAATGCTACAATTAGAACGCACGCGCGCTTCTATCAGGACCAGCAAACGTGATAGATATCAGTTGATATACATGTACAAATGTACATGTAACTTGTTTCTCGTATTTTATCAACTAAATGAAGATCATTTTAAATACTATATGTAGTACAGATACTTTTATACCTATATGTATGTAGTTATACCTGACAAAAAAAAACAATTGAATTTGTCAGCCACAGCTTTGTCTGATGTTGAGCAATCACGTGTAGATGTTTTAGTTTATCGGGGATATTTGAGAACATACGGTACTATACTTTCACAGAAAAGCCATAGGAAGTCACTGGTGTAAAATGTCCATCTGTAATATACTTTCGGCCAAATTTGTTACCTGGGTAAGGCTATTTTTACATAACGCTTTTCGTCTGGAATAAACTAGATACATTGTATATTGGAATTACTTCATAACCGTACTAACATTATTGTATATCTTAAACAAGACAAAAACGTGTCAAATCCCAGAAAAAACGAACACATGCGCCTTTAAATCTTTACTGGACGTGTAAAATATGAAAATATACACAAGGAACGAATATCTAACTAATTACATAACCAGTTATCATTATTTTTATGCTTATCATAGAATCGGTGGAAACGAGCCAATATGTTGCATATAGGTCAACAAGTTATTGATAAAAGTATGACATGTTAACCTCAGTTTTGTACCATGCCATATGCATGCATTATTCAAGTACAAAATTAGCATTACTAATGACGATATATTTATTTATACATATGTAGTCCGTTATATTGCAGATAATTACATATCTAAAACAAGAAACAAAGAACAAAATATAGAACTCCTACACAATTTATGATCAACAGAAATGAGCCGGTGTTCCCTAACGACACCAAACATTTCTGTGCTCGCTTGAGTGCAAGCAATACAGGATAATATTCAACATGTAATGCAACGCTAGGTCAACAGTCAGGAATTCGAAGACTTCGGTAACTTGGGTACTTCTAATACCGTTAAGCTATGGCAATTAGATTGAAGTAAATTTTAATTTACAATATATTTGTCATTTATCCAGTGTTTTCCAAAACATAACATTGTTATTATTAGTAACAACAAAATTTCTTGAATTCAAATCTCCAAATGGAAAACAAAAATTAGTTTGACACATTCGGGAATTCCCATATTATGCATAAATATATTTGATAAAGTCCTTCAAAATGAACATTGTGAGGAAAAAGCACAGAGTGATTTGACAGGAACAAATGACACCATGGAAAACAAGGGTATTTTACCTAAAAAAAACGTTCTAAATATAGTTAAGGTGTATGTGGTTTTACGATATATAATATACTATATAATCATAACAGGTATAGACAATTGTTCTCAACCTAATTGTTTTTATTCAATGATCCACGTGTGTCAATTATGTTCAAGGACGGCGGAAGATAATGCATAGATCTGATTTTCGTTCATGTTTATTAATCCATAACGACGTCAGATCTGTTACACTAATCACACCTTTATACTCTATTAACTATCCACAGATAGATATATAACATGTATCTTATAAATATTATTTAAATATTATGTATCATATGCATTATGTGTTGGTGATCCGAAGATATAGATTTGAATTTCCTGTCGTAGTTGTACTCGATGAATATTATTAAAATATTACATATATTCCGAGTAACGAAGGCGTGATAAATATGGAAAGCTAAGTATACACAGGATTTGCCAGGAACCTATCAGAAATGGAGCACAACTACACAATCATCACATTTTATGTCACCACTGGGGCAACTGTAAAATAGTAAAGAGATGAGGACTATCAAATGATCCATCAGGAGAAGACGGGAATGTGATTAGATGAACACGGACAAAGACGACACCATCTGAGTCAGTTCTATTCTTAACATCCTGTTTGAGAAGGAATGATTATAACATCAAATTTTCACACTACCTCCAGATATAGTGTTAATTGAACGAAGACGCTTTTTTATTGTTAATGTGCACCTGATTACAAAATATTTTATGACATTTTAGTTGCTCATCGTGCAAATATATATCTCCCTTATAATAACAGATACAATCATTTTATCTAATTTTCATATTCGATATCTATAAAATAACATATCAAATACTGGTATCATCTCATCAGATCATATCATCCTTTATCAGTCTCGTAGCATTAATTCGGAATTGGGGCCGCGGTGGCTGAGTGAATAAGGTAGTCCCGACACTTTATTACTGGCCCTTTACCTCTAGGTCGCGAGTTCGAATCTCACGTGGGGCAGTTGCCTGGTACTGACCGCTGATGTTTTTTGTCCAGGTACTCCGTCTTTCCTCCACCTCTAAAACCTGGCAGGTCCTTAAATAATCATGGTTGACAATAGGACGTTAAACAAAATAATCCAAACCAATCTAACCAATAATTGGGACATATATACACAGGCAATATTCCTTCACGTGAAATTCACGTGAATTTCATGTGAAATGGGCAAAAAAGTGAAATCCACGTGAAATTTTTCATGTGAAATTCACGTGAAGGAATATTGCCTGTGTATAATAAAACAATTATGTACATTTGGTTTATAATTGTTATATATTCCTAATAGTCTCGTTAGACATTATATCGTCAGGGCGTCAGATATTCTCGTTTAATTGTGACGTCACTAATTAAAGCAAACCTAAACGTAAAATATAACTCGTGGTGTATTTGTTTTGACTTCGCAATGTAGGTTATCGATGTTACATATGCACTATACACATAACAACCCACCTTCTCCCACACACATAGGTTAATATCAACGGATTACTCCCATCTGCAGCATGTCTGATATTTCAAATATAAAACTGATTATGAAGTAATTGATGAAAGCAAAAACTTAAAAGGGACTTTCCCCTGAACAAGAATATTATATAGGGGTTTTAACTGATACATGTACAAACTCTTCTCTGGTATTCTTATTTTTGTTTATTGATATAGTGTTATAAGTGGACTCCATGGCATATTTGCCGTGTGTTAACACCTGTTACGTGGTTACATAGTAATCTCGATGTAAGCTCAATCATGTACATTGTGTTAACTTCTATAGTAAAGATATTTTAAATGGAAGGGGTACATATAATCTACGTTGTCAGGATATCAGGATTAAGAAATGAAAACTCGCATAGATCAGTTTTACGTTTAACAACTTGTGCACGAAGGATGTGCACTTTCCTCTTTTTAAGCTTCCTATTTTGTATTCTCACTTGTTCTGACCCATTTTACACCTACCCTTCTGATAACCCAGAGGGTATTTCCCGTTATAAACACAGGTAAGAAAAGGCACGTAAATAGAACAGGCCTAGTGAGTTTTAGATCACTTCAGTAATTATATTTGTGTAATTAAAGTACTGTTATACGATTCTAACGTACACTTAACTTCATGTTATGTTTCTGTATGTTTCCAGTTTGTGAGAGGCGTCGTAGTCAAATATGCGTTTTAAAGTGTACTTGGCCAAGATTTCTTTACAGAAACAGAAACTACCGTTATCAATATAACAATTTTAGATACGCGTATGGATGCTGTCAGCTTGTCAGAGAACATAAATCTAATTTATATTATTGAAAAAGTCATATTTTCGGAATATTGCACCTCCGTTTTATCCTTTAACATTCTGTTAAGCTAGTACAGATTTCTTTAAACCTCTTTACTATATCGATAAATTTGGCAATATCAGTGTACAATGTACTAGTCACAATTTAAAGGCCAGTTTCACATTTTACACTTGACTATCATTAGACTATCGTTTAACTAAACAAATCCTTCTATCAAAGTCCACTCGTCAC
The DNA here is from genome assembly GCF_902652985.1 of Pecten maximus. NCBI lineage: Eukaryota > Metazoa > Mollusca > Bivalvia > Pectinida > Pectinidae > Pecten > Pecten maximus. Next base: position 10,125,017 of record NC_047028.1, on the reverse strand, counting down.
AAGCTGAAAACAGGTTATCGATGAAAACTAGTTTAGTATAACACACTTTTAAAAGGCTATAGACATCACAGCAGACCGATAGTAAAGTAGAGGTATACTAGTATGTAATTGTTGCTTCCTCATGCCCCAATACATCCACTACTATATCACAAATGCAATTCGGGACGAAGCTATGACAGCGTACATGTACATATATTAAACCTGAGATAGGTATGTTAACATTATCTATGAGACCTGAACCTTTTGCTCTTCTTTTTTTCTCACTAAATTGATAAAAACACGGAGCTCAATGACATAGTGTTTAAAATGTATTATGTGTAATGTTGTGGAATTTCACTGTAAAAGCTCATCTAATAGATCAAAACGATTGGTTGTTCAGGTACAGAAACAGAATATTACAAAAAAAAAACTAAGTATGACGCATAGTTTATTAGTTACGTGGAAGTTGTTTCTGTGTTATTTATAGACAGGTGATGAAGTTCACATTATTCAATATTCTTGTATATTTATAAAAAAAATTTATATATACTTTGTATTTAAAGTATCACGTCCAAATACGAATCCAATTCCACGCTACAAATCTTCAATCTTCACGTGACAATCTTCAGGAATTTCCAACCGCGTGAACGCTTGACCAACTTCAAGCTACGATACAAAGAGCAATACGCCATGAATTAAAATGGGAAAGTTTTTATCTTTATCTGGTGATACATGTACATTGTGTAGCGTTCAATTTCACAGCTGTTGTAATTTAAGGACAGATGTTATAAGATTGCCCTGGAAACCATTAGTATCACAATACAGTGTTGGAACTTATTAAATAATAACTAAGGAAAAGTGAGTACTTTCCAATACGATACACATAATGCATAATATTCTTACAAATTTACTTAATATAGCTAATAGCATGTCTTCCTATTGGCGTATTCAAATGAATATGCGTTAGTCATCAGGCTACCCGGCAATGACCCAGTATCTTTTTTAGTCTCAGAGTAATTCTAGAAAACAGATGTATTTCGTGGGGAAGCCCAAATTCTAAGCCAATGACAGGCGAGAGCACCTGTCACGCTTGGTGTGTCGGGATACTTCACGTGTGTCTAGATCTGTATACGTGTGTACACACGGTCTTTCGGCAGCTGTACATATGATACCCCAGTATGAATTACATCAGGCGACTTACGACAACTCTTTATGAAATCATGTATGCAAGTTATAAAGATAGGAATATTTCCATTGTGTTAGTTAAACAGGATATGATGACAATCATTTCATTTGAATATCGTCCCGTCCTCAATATGTCTCTGTTTATAGTCAACACCTCATATAATGTTACATGGTCATCCCCGAGACATCATTCTTTTGTACTCGTCTGAGGTATACCACGCGATCTTTGATGTAACTGTCGCTAGTTTGTTACTGATACAAATACAATATTGTAAAACAAACAATTGTAAAATAAAAAGTTATTAGAGGTCCCATTTTATATGAGGTCTACAAATTGTACGCAATAGCAAGATTTATGTCTATTTAATCATTATCATACCTATATATTGCATACATGTACACTGTAAATAGGTGGTTTTTTCAAGATCTTAGCTAAAGAACTTGTTAAAATATACCCGGTAAAGATATACAGATGATTCGTCATTATTTTTTTTATTATTGTTTTTTTTTAGCGTTACAATGTGATGTTAAGGACATTTCCAAACTGTTGTGTGGTTAAATATTTACACTGTACCTGAGTAACACCTACAGGTAATGACGTCGTGGAATATCTTCTCGTCATTTTGGCAGTGATATGACTTACCTATTATGAAGTACACTTGTACTAGCTACATCTATCATTACACCATTAACCCTTACTTAATCACAAATATTAACAAACCCCGTCTCAGCAAACCTGTAATTGTATCATTAATTGTCAGAAGACAAGATATCGTAGGACATGTCTTGATAGATAAAAACGTTGTGTTTGATGTGTAAGTGTGTATTCTGACTGTTTTATACTGACGGGACTAGCTATAAACTGTGTAACATAATTTGTTTACTTAGTTTATTTCGTTGTCTGGTGTAATAACGTGCAATGGTGCATTAATAGTCAACAAAATTACTAAACATAAAACAGACAGAGGTACTTCATATGAACCTACATCATACGATGCTTGAAAAATACTGTTTTTCGTACCCTAAAAACAACATGTTCATTTATTATTGGAAAACTGATGTTTTCAATTCTCCGAAAGGGACCAATTACGGAATTGATAAGAATTACTATATACTGCTATATCTACTTGACCTCCCTCCAAAGGTAGCCAATTCCTATTGTAAATTTCGAACTTGTAACATTAAATTACCAATTGATTACGGAAGATAGAATAATATCCCGAGAGAAAACAGAAAATGCAGTTTTTGCAAATTGAAAGAAATAGGAGACGAATTCCATTATTTATTGAATTGTACCGATCACCAAATATCATTAAACAGAAAAAATATATCTAGATACTCTTATGATAGACTCAGTACATTCAAGTTTAATACCCTTTTTAATTTTGTAGTAGATGATGAAATGAAGTCATTTGTGAAATCAATTAAGCAAATAAGTATACGACTCAACACTATCTAATACATGTATGCTTAACAAATGTGTCGATGTATCATATCATATGTCCTGAACTTTGTATGAGAATAAAATCGTTGTCATTGTCATTGTTATTGTCGACACTGCGCACAATACAGACAGCAGTTCTTCAAACGAATTTTCTTCTGTCAACCATATCAAAACCCTTTGCTCATATGATCGTACACAGCTTGGTCTGCCTTCATGATTGATATTTTGTTACATACCGAGTTTTCAACAATTCCATTTTCTCAATTATTTTAGCTGATTTATTTGTTACGGTTAATTTTCATGGCATTATTATCTAAATTTAATTTAATTATACAAAATCCATTTCTCTGAATTTACAGAGTAGTTGCAAATTCGCTCAATTTTTCATGAAATATACATGAATCTGATATAAACAGAGATAGGCATGTATCTACCAATCGTAGAACTCCTGGTTTACGGGTATTTACCATTTAAAGGAAGTCTTTAATTAATGATTGTGTGATGATTTCCATATTCATATCAAGGAAAAACACTGAAAGTATTTAACACCTACAGCCCCGTGTGTGTAAGGATATCTGAAGATCACATGTATTATACAAAGGATTTTAACTGGGTAATTCCCTTCCCTGGCCATAGTTTTAAATGACTGATATTTCTTAGTGAGTGAATCATCATTACAATTCCTAGTATATCGAATCATGCGACTCTCGGCCTACGTCAGGTAGTTAATATAAACAGTTTAAGACGTATAACGTTTTCTAGTTTATTTATTTTGCTTGCATAGCACACGTAATATAAACATTTTAAGATGTATTAGATTGACACCCATTCTATAAATGCTAACGAGACAATGTAGTATTAAATTTAGTACCAGCTAGAACAGGGGAATTTAATCTGCTTCATCATGATTAACAAGCGATCCACATTCCTGTACAATGCATGCTGTGATCTGTGCTTCCTCAAAGATATCGAAATTGGATTCGTTTATTAAATATCCAGCTTCTGACACTTTAAGAATGAAACCTGGACAATACTGTTCAGCTGTTGTAAAACGTTAAGCTCCTATACCATTTATCATTCGGCATAGTTCTAGGAAATACAGTATCCACACCTGTTTTGATTTATTGCTCAGCATCTTATCTACAAAAAAATCATAATTAGACTTTAGATCAATCAAATCAAAGACCCTGTATAGAAGTTGGTTTGGTTTGTTTTTGTTTAACGTCCTATTAACAGCCAGGGTCATTTAAGAACGTGCCAGGTTTTGGAGGAGGAAAGCCGGAGTACCCGGAGAAAAACCACCGGCCTACGGTCAGTACCTGGCAACTGCCCCACGTAAGTTTCGAACTCGCAACCCAGAGGTGGAGGGCTAATGTTAAAGTGTTGGGACACCGTAACCACTCGGCCACCGTGGCCCCATCTGTATAGAAGTAAGCCCAGGAGTCAAATCACGACACCACAGAGCACATGGAGAATCTAACCAGATATTATAATACAGATCTATTATATTGAGGTATATTTGTAAATGTCCGTATTTACAGAACTATCGCATTACGTAACGTTGTCAATGGTGATCTGTATTCTAATCCGATTGCCTATGTTACGGCGATAAGTCCTAGGGACAGCTTACAACTGATCTGTGATTTTAATTTACCTATTGTTACTTCAAGTTCAAGTTCAATTGTTTATCAAAGTGTAAAACATCTTAAAACGTATAAAATACACCATTAAATATTCTTTTTAAAAGTAATTTATGTCCAGCATTTGTGACTTATTTAGACACTATAATACATAAAACAAAATAAAGTAAAACATATTGCATGCTGAAAGCTAATATGGTAACTATCCAAAGCTATTAAAAATGGTAGAGTAAGTAAAATCTGTGTTACATTACTTAAAAGCTACTCAATGTTGCTTCTTCTACTCCACATAGCATAAAGTTGGTTGGCTAAAAGATTTGGAGGAGATTTATCAAATAGATATTTGAACTAGTTAAAACTGCCCTTACTTCAATAAACGTGGAAATTTTCGCGGTCAAAAGTACTAGCGTAAATCCCCCCTTGCGTAAATGTCTACATTTACAGTATTAAGATTAACACATTTGTTAGCGTCAACTAAAAGAGGCCAGAGTAATGATCATAAAAATCATATTGTATAAAAAGTGAACTTCAACCTCATTTGATGAATAACATTTACAGATTCTATTTGTGAAGGGTAACATCCCTGCTACTTCTACATAAGGTGTTAACATGTCCCAGTTGATTCCGATATTGAAGGTTTTGTTCCTATTATCACGATTTCCCGGACAAATGTCGACTGCTGAAGGGGGAAAATGACAACGTAAGATTTCGAGAGATACAGGTTGATTAGGACCATGGGGCAGTTTTATAGTCGACATCATGGCATCATTCTACTTCCTTATGCGATATGAAGTCAGGCCTATTGACTGCTTGTTTGTATGTCCAGTCCTTCTGTTGTCACCATCCTACGTCACATTTTGAGAATGTGACGTAACCCGAATTTACCTAGATTGGTATGGCGGGAGTCGTTGATGAAGAGGAAAACGCTTACCAATCGTTAACACCCGGTATTTTTCTTACAGCACTTTTTCAATGGTCTCCGTGGAAATCTATATACAACACATGTATTTTATTCGTATTTTCTATCAGGTTTTATCCAATTTGAGTTGACATACGATTTCGTGTTATTATCAGTCTTTTTGGTTTTTTTAACATGCGAATTTTCTTCAGGCGAGAGCTATCGGTAGAATCACGATATCTTAATCTGCTGGGATTTAATGACAGGTAAGTTCCCCAAAGCTTTTACAGGATGTTTTGAATAACCCCTAAAAACTTACATTTAAATACGATCAATTTATTACGGAGTTTCAAGTTGTCGTCAATGACATTGCTTATGACCTTTCCATTCTTTGTTGGAACCCGATAATCGGACTATCTATGGTTATCCATTCTAAATAATGTAATTACCTATTATAAATAGATGTTCCGGGTATCTGTTTACCCGTCCAGTCTCAAAGGTTATCATCTAGACAATGGAATATTAAGAGTATAACAATGTTAGCGTGCGTTATCACGGAAGTGGTGACATACATTGTACCGGGAATTTTATACTTGGAAAACGTTATCTATCACTGGAAATGTCGAATGTGTTAATTCGTGTTGGGTATGAAGGAAGTGAAACACTGATTATGTAATACTTAAGACATGGCTGTGTGGTCATTACACGTATTGGGCAATCTAATTTGGTATATCCTTTATAGATATCTAACAAATAGCTCACAAAAATAAACTTACCGACGGTGAAAAAATATCTTAACACTTCCTTCAACACGAAACCGATTTAATCAACCTTCGAATCTCTGATTCGATCCTGGATTCTGTCTGATAGTCATATTGTTTTAGGATAGAGGATATTTAATGGATTACATGTAGATTTAATGATAAACGAATGCAAAATAGTCAGTGTGTAATGTTGTAAAAGTGTTCTTCATTGATTAATTAATCAATTAGTTTACAGAATGTTCAGGATGTCATAGTGATTGTAGATTCAAGAAGATCTCAACATTTGATCATAGTTATCGCATACCCCAGAGACAATTAGTAATATAAAAATATCTCAATACGTCTTTGAAACCCAGAAACAAAATACAGATCAAGATATTTGATTCGACTTTATTTACATAATGAGTCAAAATATTTTATAGTGTCATTTTCTTCTTAAAATATCATATATAAAAAACGTATTTAAGGAACAATTTTGTGATATATTCGTGATCTATATTTGTGACATATTTGTGATACATTTGTACATTGAAATAACGAAATGAACGGAGCATATCATGATATACATAGAAATGTTGAAAATATTACAAATGGAAAAGAAAAAAAAATTCATTAAAAATCTTCTAATGGCAAAAATTGTAAGTTACTACATATACTTAAGATAATGCATACAAGTCAGATGTACTCACTATATTTGTCCGTGTTTTAGTTACATCTAATTTTCAGAAAAGAAAGCCCTTGTGTTACATTTCAACGAAATGCGTACACATATGTACCCAAAATATATTATAAACAAACATGAAAACATGTATTCAATACGAATAAATAAAAACAATCGGTCGATGCCTTTAATAGTATAACATAACTACGGGTATACGTATCATTATCGATTAAGGTATGAAAAACTATTAGTTTCGATTTAGGTATGAAATACCGATAGTTTCGATCTAGATATTAAAAACTAATAGTTTCGATTTAGGTATATAATACCGATAGTTTCGATCTAGATATGAAATACCGATAGTTTCTATCTAGATATAAAAAAAACCTGATAGTTTCGATTTAGATATGAAAAACTGATAGTTTCGATTTAGGTTTGAAATGCCGATAGTTTCGATTTAAGTATGAAATACCATTAGTTTCGGTTTAGGTTTGAAATGCCGACAGTTTTAGTTTCAGTCCAGAATAACACCCGGATTACAATATAACAGAAAAAAAAAACGTATACGAAAGTAGCTAGGGATATTAACTTAAGAGTTTCTTGGGTATCTTTGATCATTAAGAGCAAATTTTCCGTACTTTTCAAAAAGATGTCTTCATTATTTGTAACGCATTTGTATTCGAGTTTTTATCATGATAATGCATACTGTTATGACGCATTGAGCAGTATTATACTCATTTTGGAATCATGCTGGCTGTTTTCTCCGCCATCTTTCAAAATTAAATATGTTATGATATGTATGAAAATTATAATCCTACATGCCGATGCATACGAAACAGATGAAATTACAAACATTCTAGAAAGACACGCCGAACACTCCAGGTGGAAATGATTATACAGTCGTATTATACATATGTAACAATTCGGTCTGACTAGATACATATAAACAGATGCGGACATATCTGTGTTATAGGCACGGTTGGTGAGCTGTGTTCAAATACTTCTTGCGGCGTCTATCTATATACTATACTTTTTACACTATTTACATCTATAATCACATTTCAAATGATGTGGAAATCACTTTAATTTTTTTTTTTTTTTTTTTTTGGTTTTCAGACAATATATTCTCTAGTGGACCAGACTCTGTTCTAAAGGAGATTCCGTATTTTACGAAGTCACGAAACATATCGTAAATGTTTATCAATCTTTCCCTTCGTTACGTTTTAACTTAGAGAGCATACGTCTTTTTTTTATAGGAACAGCAAACTTACGGATATGCATACGAAGTCTTATAAGTGTACATGTCACAGGTGACTGCACATTCACCGAGTAAGTCATGTGAGATCGGACAAAGGCAGGAAAGTCACGCGAAATATCCGCGACTGAACTTCCACCGGGTACGTCATACGTGACTGAACTAAACGCCGGGTAAGTCAGGTGTAACTGAACCTTCCCCTGGTAAGTCATACGGGACTCAACTAGCTCCGGGTAAGTCAGTTTGGTTTGTTTTTGTTTAACGTCCTATTAACAGCCAGTGTCATTTAAGGACGTGTCAGGTTTTGGAGGTGGAGGAAAGCCGGAGTACCCGGAGAAAAACCACCGGCCTACGGTTAGTACTTGGCAACTACCCCACGTAGGTTTCGAACTCGCAACCCAGAGGTGGAGGGCTAGTGTTAAAGTGTCGGGACACCTTAACCACTCGGCCACCGCGGCCCCGGGGTAAGTCAGATGTAACTGAGCCTTGCTCTGGTAAGCAATGTGTTGCTAAACATTCCCCAGAGAGTCATCGGTGACTGAACTAGCTCCGGGTAGGTCCGATGTAACTGGACCTTCCCCTGGTAAGTCATGCGTTACTGAACTAGCTCCGGGTAGGTCCGATGTAACTGAACCTTCCCCTGGTAAGTCATGCGTGACTGAACTAGCTCCGGGTAGGTCCGATGTAACTGAACCTTCCCCTGGTAAGTCATGCGTGACTGAACTAGCTGCAGGTAGGTCCGATGTAACTGAACCTTCCCCTGGTAAGTCATGCGTGACTGAACTAGCTCCGGTTAGGTCCGATGTAACTGAACCTTCCTCTGGTAAGTCATGCGTGACTGAACTAGCTCCGGGTAGGTCCGATGTAACTGAACCTTCCCCTGGTAAGTCATGCGTGACTGAACTAGCTCCGGGTAGGTCCGATGTAACTTAACCTTCCCCTGGTAAGTCATGCGTGACTGAACTAGCTGCAGGTAGGTCCGATGTAACTGAACCTTCCCCTGGAAAGTCATGCGTGACTGAACTAGCTCCGGGTAAGTCCGATGTAACTGAACCTTTCCCTGGTAAGTCATGCGTGACTGAACTAGCTCCGGGTAAGGCGTGTAACTGAACCTTCCCCTGGTAAGTCATGCGTGACTGAACTAGCTCCGGGTAAGTCAAATGTAACTGAACCCTTCCCTGGTAAGCAATGTGTGTCTGAACTATCCGCGGGTATCAGTCAGGTGTGACTGAACTAACACCAGGTAAGAGGAAACTGAACCTCCTGGTAATACATGTTTGTCTGAACTAACATCGGGAAAGTCATGTTTAAATGAATTATCATCAGTTAATTAAGTCGTAAGCGACTCGTTGGCGATCGCCGAATTTTGTTATTTACACAGATTGTTTTGAAGCAGACATGTATAAACACCATTTTGTTTAGGGAGTTTAGAAACAAGAACGATGTCGACGTGATTCATGTAAGTCTTCAAACATGTCCAAATATGAAGCTTATTGGACTTCAGTCAATCCAACGAGAAGATGTGTAGCTGCCGTCAGTGGACCACCATCACTTTATACAGCCACCAAGTACAGGAATACAACACATGTGTGCAGTGTGTAGTTTAATTACTTTGTAGATATACTCCGCATGCGACATATTGAACGTGACTTCGTCACTATCGTTAATGTGCACTACGTCATGAAAAGAGAGAGAAACATATGCCTGAGTGGAGGGTAGTAATGTCTTGCTTTCACTCATCATCCTTTTCTTGTTGACGAGTACCTCCAGTGTGACACGTGATGCTGTTATGTCTTTCCTAGATTGATAAACCGTCTGAGCCATAATCATATAGAATCCACTCGGTCCACTTAGTTCAAGTTCGTTCGTCCTCGTATTACGGGCAACCTTGATTACGTTGTCAAGGTCAGATTTGCCATTTTCGTTCCACTGGTAATTAGTACCTGCAAATAAATTATATGTATTAGAAAAACTGTATATTCTTTTCACAGACTCTTGGCAGAATTGTAAATTGCTGGTCCATATATACATGTAGGTCGAGATATTATGCCACAAACGTGTAGCTGGTGGTAGTATGGAAAGTATTATAGGATTCTACGAGAATTTTTACAATCTTCTGTAAAAACACTTCATTCGTTTAAATGTAAAACTCTGTCTATGGAAATCAATCCTTTAGTTTTATTATATACAATAGTTACAAGTGTAGATCTTTAAAAGAAAAATGCTAAGCACTGAACAACGACAAACGTTAAACAGCTGAAACCTTTTTAATGACAGTCATGTCAAAATAGTAAAAAAAAAAAACACGTCAGGAATCAGATTCTTTATAAGATTATTTTTTTTCAATTTATCACAATTACACAAGATATAACAATATTTACATGAACGAACACACATTAACGTGTCATAAACCAGTAAAATTTAACTGAATATCACACGTATCACTGAGGATTATTGGTAGTACAAATCACACATGAATTCCATCAGATTTCTTTCATTCACTATTCACACCAACTTAATGATTACAGAAACTCACCTGTTCCGTTGGCCGACGAGTACATTAGAGAAACACAGTGTTTACTCTGAATTCCAAGCGAATCATTCACGCCATGTTTTGCAAGGTTTATCTGAAAGGAGAACACGGTCCATTAATGTTATGTTCTAATCATTACGACAGCTGGAATTTAAATTGGAAATGGGAGGTTTTTTAAACTCGATGTTTAATGGTATCCACGAGTCGATGACCACAAAGCTTACAATGTAACATCTTATATGTTCCTATTTATTGTAGAGAGTCTAGAATTACCTGTAGAGTATATCACCTCAATGTAAAACTCATCACTTTTTATAGAGCAAAACTACATGTAAATGTTCGTCCATTCTAACAGTACACAGTACATCTTTTTTAAGGTTTTTACAGTTATTTATGGAAGTTTTCATTTCCTCGGTAATCATAATTCCTTTCCACTTGTCAAATTGTTCAATATGACGAACACATTCCCTTAATAGAATCGAAATTTGACGACTTTGTTATTTTATCTTTTTCATTATTATAATATTTTTTTTATTTTTTTTTACCGTGAAAAACTGGAACGGAATTAACTTGACGCATCAAATACCTAAAGGTAATTTGACGTTTTAGCTACCTTAACTTAATTTGATATAGTAATTACCCGAAGTTAATTTTATTTGTTAGTTACCTGAACTTAATTTGATGTAGTAGTTACCTGAATTTGATTTGATGTAGTAGATACCTGAAGATAATTTGATGCAGTAGATACCTGAACTTGATTTGATGTAGTAGTTACCTGAACTTGATTTGATGTAGTAGATACCTGAAGATAATTTGATGCAGTAGATACCTGAACTTGATTTGATGTAGTAGTTACCTGAACTTGATTTGATGCAGTAGATACCTGAAGATAATTTGATGCAGTAGATACCTGAACTTGATTTGATGTAGTAGATACCTGAACTTGATTTGATGTAGTAGATACCTGAAGATAATTTGATGCAGTAGATACCTGAACTTGATTTGATGTAGTAGTTACCTGAATTTGATTTGATGTAGTAGATACCTGAACTTGATTTGATGTAGTAGATACCTGAAATTAATTTGATGTAGTAGATACCTGAAGATAATTTGATGTAGCAGTTACCTGAACTTGATTTGATGTAGTAGATACCTGAACTTGATTTGATGTAGTAGATACCTGAATTTGATTTGATGTAGTAGATACCTGAAGATAATTTGATGTAGTAGATACCTGAAGTTAATTTGATGTAGTAGTTACATGTACCTGAAGTTAATTTGATGTAGTAGATACCTGAAGTTAATTTGATGTAGTAGATACCTGAATTTGATTTGATGTAGTAGATACCTGAACTTGATTTGATGTAGTAGATACCTGAAATTAATTTGATGTAGTAGTTACCTGAAGTTAATTTGATGTAGTAGTTACCTGAAGCTAATTTGATGTAGTAGACACCTGAACTTGATTTGATGTAGTAGTTACCTGAAGTTAATTTGATGTAGTAGATACATGTACCTGAAGCTAATTTGATGTAGTAGAAACCTGAAGCTAATTTGATGTAGTAGTTACCTGAAGCTAATTTGATGCAGTAGTTACCTGAATTTGATTGATGTAGTAGTGACTTACTTGACGCAGTAATAACCTGAATTATTTTCTAATTGATAAATAGATTAGGAACATATCTCTGTTTTTACACAATGCCCATGGATTTGTCCTGTCAAGGTCAGTCCAATGTAGTCCTATTGAGAATGATGGCCACTCGCTATGCACTTAGCTGTGTCTGTTATCAGTGTTTCCACGAGACGAAGTTCTTTCACATAATGAATGCTGTTCCAATTAAGACATACAAGGACTTATATATAATTAAAAAATCATGCCACGAAGATTCTTTAAAACATACTTGCAACGGTTTCAAGAAACAAGTAGTTCGGGGAATTATAATTGTTCGCGGAATTTATGCTCCTTAGATTGTTATTACAGCGTTGGCCATTATGAAGCTGCACAACATATACACAAGTGTACATGTTTAGGTAAACCTGACTCTATATGAATATGTAATGATGGCTTTAGCGTTTTACAGATTCGAATGTTTATATTATCACGTTTAGATGTTTACTTTTTCATTTATTTTTTCATTTGAATACTTATTTATTTATCATTCACAAATTTCTTCTTTCTTTCTTTATTTTATTATTTTCCTTTAGTTTTATGTACGTGATAGTTTCCCGCCTTACTTCTGAGAAAAAACATGCTTCGTGACATTTCTTTACAATTGATTTTGCATTCCATTTAATTCTGCTTTTTTTTTTATAGAATATCCATAAAATTCGTTAATCTGAATATTTGAGAACATATATTCGGACATGGTTGGTGATCCGAAAGATGTCAGCTTGTAACACTTTGGTTTGTTTTTGTTCAACGTCCTATTAACAGCCAGGGTCATTTAAGGACGTGCCAGGTTTCGGAGGTGGAGGAAAGCCAGAGTACCCGGAGAAAAACTACCGGCCTACGGTCAGTACCTGGCAACTGCCCCACGTAGGTTTCGAACTCGCAACCCAGAGGTGGGGGGGCTAGTGATAAAGTGTCGGGACACCTTAACCACTCGGCCACCGGCTTGTAACAATAGACAGGGTAGAGGTAACTTGTGAGTATCTCATGTGCACTGTGGTCTTATCTGTTTGGGTTGTATAAGAGGTTTATATCAGTCTGTCTTTATAGACTAAGCTTTAAAGCTAAGGACTTGGTAGTCGATGGCGCTATCAACTAAACCATGAGTGGTAAGATCGACATTATGCAACCCTAAAAACTGTCATGTCATATTGTCAACATATGTATCGGGTACCTAGCTGGTAGTGCGAGTCATTTTCTCTGAAAATGCTGATAACATTTTTATCAATTGATAACGACAGAAAGCATGAGTCAAAACACGTGTTATAAGCTCTTGTTGTACACGTGTTATAAACTACTGTTTTACACGTGTTGTAAGCTCTTATTATACACGTGTTGTAAGCTCTTGTTCACGTGTTATAAGCTCTTATTATACACGTGTTATAAGCTCTGATTGTACACGTGTTATAAGCGCTTTTTGTACACGTGTTGTAAGCTCTTGTGCATGTGGTATAAGCTCTGATTGTACACGTGTTATAAGCTCTTGTTGAACACGTGTTATAAGCTCTTGTTGTACATGTGTTATAAGCTCTTGTTGTACACATGCTATGAGCTCTGATTATTCACGTGTTATAAGCTCTTGTTGTACACATGCTATGAGCTCTGATTATTCACGTGTTATCAGATCTTGTTGTATACGTGTTATAAGCTCTTATTGTATTATTACAGTACATAACGTACTACATTTCGGTAGATCAATGACAGTATGCTTGGGCATTCAGCTGTGGAAAGTAGTATATTACATGTACTTCAGAATCAACAGGTTTATGTTGTTTTAATGGGCATCTAAAAAGCCAATCCAATTAAAACAGTGATATTTCACAAGATTTAACAGAAGTCAATGGCAAACAGTGGGACTTGCTGTCAAACATGTACTTTTTCATGTTGTTTGTTGATTTCAATCAAAATATGGGAAAACTGGATGTTTCAGAGGAACATAATAAGTTCTTTTGCATCACATATATTGCAAACAATAGCTTTGTTGTTTTTTCTCACAAGTGTCCAAAGCACGCAATAGGATCATTAGTTTGACCAGATCTGACTTTATGCCGGTTTTTGTATAAACACTGATTTTTTACCTTGAAATGCAAATGGTGCTTTTTAATAATACCAAACAATTGTGGCAGGTATTTCCAACATTAAAGATGCTCTTATAAGACACTTAAAAGGACTCTGGACATGACAAGATGACTGTCTTTAGGGGAAATGTTCAGCCGTTTAATTTAGTGTAAACGATGCATATTTCTGAAAAAAGTCCCAAGCTCACCAGTTTAACAATTTGTCTTAAAAAGGTCTTTCTTACTATGATCAGATATCTTAAAAGCATGATATATGAGTATTTTATTTTATTATTTTATTTAAATGCCTCCCTTTATGCCATATTTGTGTAATGCTATTCACAGTCGCCATTTGCATTTCAAGGTCAAAATAAAATAAGTGTTTCTAAGTGCATATATTCAAATCCGGTCAAACAAATACTTCTCTGTACTATAGGCATTTTTGAACATATCTGCTTGGCCATTTTTCAGGTTTGGTTTTTGTGTGACTTCGAATTATTCCATGCTACATCTTACCGCAAAATAAGTCTAGAGAAAAAATTGATAGCATCTACACCAAAATACTGGTAATTGTAAGAATTTTTTTTCTACATGGCCAAACAAACATTTTGGTGTTGTATTGCTTCACTATTTTTGTGCATTTTTGTAAGATATTTATTTGTATATGAAATTCAACATAATTATCCTATTAAAGTGGCCCTTAAATGAATCAGTGGTGTATCAAATCGTCGAGAGGAAGTTGTCCTGTCGCGTTTGCGCATTGGCCTTACATATATCATCCTCTGTTATATTTCACGAAAGGACTACAATACAAAACGATACGATACGATGCGATATAATAGGAAATAATACGATACAATACAATACAATGCAATGCTATACGATACAATACAATACAATACAATACAATACAATACAATACAATACAATACAATACAATACATTACAATGCAGTACAATATAATGCTTCAATACTTCTATCAAATTTTACTCCGAGTTTACTTTACCTAGGATGTCAAAAGCGCAACATCTCGGCCGCTTTGACGGAATTGGTCGAGATGTTGTCAATGACCTTAATCTCACAATGATAATAAAAGGGGAAAATTTCGAACCTTTCTGACGTACGACAGAAGATGGCCCGAATATCCCAACTATATAGGGTACCAATTCACAATACAAAGTAAGTGTAAATAAACTTACAATCCGCAGAAAGTGGCTTAGTGGTTCAGACCTCGGCAGATAGCAATACAGCTGGGTAGGCGTTTCTGGGTACACAGTGGAGACGTTTATATATTCTCTTTCTACACCAGTAAAACGTTCTAATAAGTTCGCCCTTGCATTACACGGTACTGCAACTAAGTTATCGACTTTACCGGCCGGAACTGGCAAATATCGGCTATGATCTTGTATTGGCTTTTTCTGTGTAGTTTCCGGACGAGGGTCTAGAGGCTGTGTATTTTTTGCTGTCATGTACCAAATTCCAACAGTCACCAGTATAATGTTTAATACCACAGATAGCAGCACGCAGATCATCAGACCGTACAACTTACAGTGCCCAATGACGTTTTTTGGCGTGACGCGGTTGTGGGGCACGTGGATAAAATCATTCGTTAGTCTAACAGTGAGAGAGTTATCCGCGTCATTGCACCTCGCTGTACAGGGAGCAGGGGCGTTGTTCAGGTTGACGAGGTCAGGTCCTAATAACATTTGGCCTCGTTCATCAATACTGAAGCTTCCAGTACTGTACGTTTCTTCGTCGTCCATACTGAAATTGTCATTGGATGCAGGTGATTTATTTGAATTATCCACTTCTCCTTTTAATGCCATATCGTGGGCAGCAAACACGATTTTGTTAATTGTTAATTTTTATGTAGTATACACCTCGTTGCTTATACTCCTCTTGTATGTATGTGTAATAAACACGAAACACAATACAGGAATTGTTTGTCAACAAACACATGTAAACACATTCATAACTAAATCAATGTCCTTCATAGTTGGACGATGCCTAGAATAAATCCAGATTAAACCATGGATAAAAGTTTTGGCCCTTTATGTGTCAGTAAACGGGTTTTTTTAAACTTGATTAAGATTTGTATAGTATCTTACCTCAATTCAGCGTAAAATTTACGCTAAGGGGATTCCCCTCTTTCTACTTTCGTTATTGCATGTGCACTCATTTTTTTTAAATGTCAAAATGGGTTATTCCAAGGTGAAATAATGTCACCATTATTGTTCTCCATGTATGTCAACGACTGTGAAATGAATTTCCTAACAGAAGGATGTCCATCTATTGAGTTATATACTATTAACTTGTTTTTAATTATGTATGCTGATGATATGGTTTTAATGGCAGAAACTCCCGAGGGACTGCAAAAAATGTTAGATACTTTATTACTTTACACAAAGAAATGGAACCTTACTGTAAACACTACCAAAACTAAAGTAATGGTTTTCCGAAACGGTGGTAAATTAAGAAAAGAAGAAAAGTGGTTATATGACGGATGTGTATTAGAAACCGTAGATGAATTTAATTATCTGGGGATACAAATGAATTTTAATGGTAAATTTAAGAAAACTCAACAAAAAATTGCTGAACAAGGAAGAAAAGCATTATTTTCAATTTCGGGAGTATCAAAGAAAAATTTTTTTAACGTTGAAACCCAACTACATGTTTTTGATACATACGTCGGTAGTATATTTAACTATGGGGCTGAAATTTGGGGTTTTCATAAAGCACCGGATATAGAGAAAATCCACTTACAGTTTTTAAAAAGATTATTGGGGGTTAAGAAAAGTACTTCTAATTGTATGATTTACCAAGAATTAGGGAGATTACCTTTTGTAATAGTGAGGAAATTTAGAATTTTTAAATATTGGTTGAAATTAAAACAAACCAATAACTGTGTGTTAAATGCTTGTTATCAAGATATGTTAGAAAACGGGAATGAATGGTTGAATGAAGTAAAAGAAGAACTGTATAGAATGGGTGTTGGGTATATATGGCAAAATGGGGATATTTATACAGCTGATTATATTATGAATATTGTTAAATGCAGACTATGTGATATATTTATACAAGAATGTAAAGAAAAAATCAATTCATCTTCCAAGTGTTCACTGTACAAGTTTATTAGTGAAAAGTTCTACTTACAGCCATATTTATCAAAACCAATAGGTACTTCTAATTTAAAAGAAATAACTAGAATTAGATTGTCATCACATAAATTAAATATTGAAATTGGTAGATTTAATAACTTAGAAAGAAATCAAAGAATTTGTTCCTATTGTAACAGTGGAGACATTGAAGATGAATTTCATTTTATTATTAAATGTGTATTTCATTTAGACCTAAGAAAACGTTTTATTAAGAAATATTATTATAATAAACCTAGTATGTACAAATTTATTCAACTTCTAGAAACAGTAAACAAAAAAGATCTTTCAAATTTAGCAAAATATATTAAATACAGTAATAAACAAAGAACAGATTTTTTATTAGTATAAAAAAAAAAAATGTCCTTCTACACTCTACCTGTTGTACAATGTATGTGTTAGTCCGGTTGTGTGTGAGTGTGTGTATGCGAGTGTGTGGTTTTTGTATTGTATCATTTCTGTACATGTATATATTTGTTGAACCGATGAGCCGTAAGGCTCAAGGAAATAAAGAACTTGATATAGCGACTGACTCGACGTGTAATACAAGGAAACTAATAATAGACCAGAAGTACATGTATATATATCTTCACGTTTAAACTCGTCATTGTTTAGCGCGCCACCGCGGGCACACGGCACAGGTGCGCCCCCCCCCCCCCCCCCCCCCCCCCCCTCTTTTTTTTTTTTTTTTTTTTATAAAAACCGATGTACAAAGAAAGTAAATTTGATGCAAGGTATAGTCCACCGATGAAATAAAAAAAAAAACTGAAATGGAGCAGGGTCAAATTAATCTAAATTGCATACACGTACAATGCAAGTAGACAGCAAATTATGCCTCCGTGTTAAAAAAAAAAATAGTGGGGTTTGTTTTATTTAGAAAATAACGAACTGACGACCGTCTAATCATATATCTTAATTTGTTTTTTTGATTTTTTATCAACTGTTGTCGTTTACACACAAGAATAATCCTGTTGACAACAAAGCTAACGATTTAGTACCTAGTACATTCCTCTTTATTGTAGAGAGTCTAGAATGATCTGTGGATTATATCA
This sequence comes from Pecten maximus, assembly GCF_902652985.1. Taxonomy (NCBI): domain Eukaryota; kingdom Metazoa; phylum Mollusca; class Bivalvia; order Pectinida; family Pectinidae; genus Pecten; species Pecten maximus. Next base: position 10,106,724 of record NC_047028.1, on the reverse strand, counting down.
CTTCAATGTACATACTCATCACCCATACTATGAATTATCTATCTGGGCCAGAGCTACATGTACATGTTCGTTCAGCCTGATAGTAAACCAAACATCTTTTTCCGGTTTTTTTTTTACAGTTATTTATAAAAGTACATGGAAGTTTTCATTTTCTTTCTTAGTAATCATATTTCATTTCCACTCGTAAAATCATAAATATCCTAATGACGTACATATTCTGTTAATGGCATCCAACGTGGAAGTCTTCATAATTTCCTCAATTGGGGGGGCGTCATGTAGACCAACCTACCCACCCTTACCCCCGTAGATTTTCTGAAAATAGATTAAATTTAAACTGTAGTAAAAACGCATTTTCCCAGTAAGTATGGATACATCGTTGGTTTTTCTTTCTTTCTTTCTTTCTGTCTTTGAAGACGTTTTTTTTTCTCGATATCAGTAAAATTTTATGCTATTTCAGCAAAGACCAATGAATAGAAACATCCCTTGAGACTTCAACGTTCCTTACGACTTCAACTAAATAAAAAAAGAAAGTTCCTGCTCTTTATGGCTAAACATTAAATATCAAATGGTTATAGTTTCTTCGAGTAAGAAATGAAAACTGTCAGCTGTGTAGATGCACCATATACAACAACTAGTAGGTTCGTGTATACATATGTAATTGAATGTCTCTTGTCTTTTTACCTTACTTTTCAGGGGCCAGAATGTAGGAAGGGGACTTCAAATCACTTGGTCCTCTGGTCCCTATATTTTATCACTATTTATACTTATATCATTTCATTTTCATAAGCAACAAACCGTGGATCTAGTTATTTTACATTACATATTACATTTTGTACATCAATATTTTACTACTTTTTAAACAGTGATAGTGCTTGGATACAGGAATCCTTCTAAGTAGGGGCTGCCTAATCGTTTGGTTATCTGGTTCCTACATATTTTAATCTCTAATCTATATACTAAATTTCTAGGTTATGAAAATATATTTCTTAATCTTAATTGATAGTATAATGTAACAGCATAATTCTCAACACACTACCCTTCTCGGCAAGGAAGCTTTGCCATTGGTACAGTGTACATCTACATTACATCGTATGTATCTTATATATATATACATTTTTTTCACTGTCTGTGATAAGAACACTTAATTATATTGTTCCAATTGTGATGAATATTTGCATGCCTGTTATACTTACATTATCTTGTAATGTTGCTTTCAGATTTTGTCCGTCGTAGAAATATGTTGGAATACATGAGGAAATTTAGTCCGAAACAGTTCTTCAAGAAATTTTCAACTTCTAAAGCATCCGGTCCCGAAATGAGTATGAGTGTTTTGTATAATCATTTTAAAGATCTGGCTGCTGAGGCAAGAGGTGAAACTTGTTCTGCGAATATTTTTGTAAACGATCCAAATGAAAGCTCTGTGCCATTGTTTGAAGAATTAGACTGCCCTATTACTATGGATGAAATTGATAAAGCTATTCGTAATTTGAATCGGGGAAAATCACATGGAGTTGATGGAATTTTGAATGAATGTTTTTTAGTTGGTAAAAATTTATTACTGCCTGCCTTATGTACATTATTTAATAAAATTTTGGACTCCGGATGCTTCCCTACTGACTGGTCCGTCGCTATTATAACTCCGGTCTATAAAAAAGGTGTAAAAACAAACCCTAATAATTTTAGAGGCATTAGCCTGTTGAGTTGTCTTGGTAAATTGTTCACGTCTATTTTAAATACGAGACTTCTGAAGTGGTCTGAATCATATGATGTTATCACGGATGCTCAGTTTGGATTTCGCAGTGGTCTCAGTACGGTAGATGCGATTTTTGCTCTACATTCAATTATAACAAAAACTTTTAGTGAAAATAAACGCTTGTATTGTTGTTTTGTTGATTTTCGTAAAGCGTTTGATAGTGTAGACAGAATAAACCTGTGGTATAAACTGTCAAAATTAGGAGTCAGAGGCAAGCTTTTACATGTTATTAAATCAATTTATAGTAATGTTAAATCCTGTGTAAAATTCAAAGGATACATATCTGAATTTTTTGAAAACAATATCGGTTTATTACAAGGCGAAATTTTGTCGCCAATACTTTTCTCTATGTACGTTAATGATTTTGAGTCTTTTTTCATCTCTAAATGCAACAGCAAATATGATTTTGAAGAGTTAAGTTTATTTCTTATGTTATATGCTGATGATTTAGTCCTGTTTTCGGAATCTGTCGAAGGTCTACAGAACCTACTAGATAACCTGGACGATTATTGCTCACAATGGAAATTAACTGTGAATAGTGAAAAAACAAAAGTTGTGGTTTTCCGTAAAGGCGGTAAAATTCGAAATAATGAATCGTGGACTTACCACGGGAAAAAACTTGATAGTGTTGACGAATTTTCTTACCTTGGTGTAAACCTTAGATACAACAATAAATTCACGAATTTACAAAAAAAAATGGCGGACCAAGGACGTAAAGCCATGTTTGCTTTATTTTCTAAATGTTCAAATATGAGTTTAAATTGTAAAACCATGTTGAGTTTGTTTGATACTTATGTAAGTAGTATTCTGTTTTATGCATGTGAAGTGTGGGGCTCGACCAAAGGACCAGATATTGAAAATGTACATGTTCTTTTTTGTAAGAAATTACTTAAGGTTAAAAAATCAACAAATAATGTAACAGTTTACTGGGAACTTGGTCGTTTGCCCTTAGAATATAAACGCAGATATAGAATTATTAAATATTGGTTCAAACTACTCGACACAAAAAACTGTATTTTGAATACTGCATATGATTTTTTATTAAGTAAAAACACTGGTTTATGTTTTAATTGGGTACACGGTGTAAAGGAGTTATTATGCTCTTTAGGTTTCGGCGAAATATGGTTCTGTCAATCACCAAATAACTTTGAAACTATTTTACCTTGTATACGACAAAGAATTTTTGACCAAGCCCAACAGTATTTGAGAGATGCATTAGAAAAGTCCTCGAAATGTGTTTTATATAAACATATTGTGGATAATTTTTCTATTCAGTTTTATTTAACTAAGTATATACCTATGAAATTCAGAATATGTTTATCAAAACTACGTATGTCTGCGCATTCCTTAGCAATCGAAACTGGCCGCTTTAACAATATTGATCGAATTTTGAGACACTGTTTAATTTGTAAATCAACGACTGAGATAGAAGATGAATACCATTTTGTATTAATATGTAATAAGTATACCAATTTAAGAAGACGCCTCATTAAGAAATACTATTGGCAAAAGCCTTCAATGTTCAAATTGATACAGTTATTAAGTGTACAAAATATCAAAGAATTAAGCCGCTTAGGCAAATTTATATTTGAAGCAAACAAAATCCTATCTTTATATCTTTAATCCGTACTCCACTTTGTATTTGTACTGTAGCATTGCTGTTCTATGCCATTATCATGTATTGTTTTGTTTATAATATGTACTTATGGGCCGTATGGCCTACAGTCAATAAATAAATTGAATTGGTAAATAGCTCTACTGGCCTAATGTTTGTTGTTAAAACACACGACACAAAATTAAAAAAAAATCTTGTATCTTTTTATTGTGTCATTTCCATGGCAGATTACCCTAGAATAAATCGTCAGGGTTTTCTACCAATACAACATTTATTTGTTAGAAATAGATATCATAAAAGAATTTTGTCGAATGTTGGACCAAGTGGTTCTCTGCCATTAGCTATCGAAGCTGGTAGATACATCAGGCGTAAACTACCTTTACAAGAAAGGAAATGTAAATATTGTACGTCAAATTGTGTTGAGGATGAAACTCACTTTTTTATTGATTGTGATGTTTTATTCTGATATTAGACTTGTAATCTTTGATAAGACAGAATTGATATCACAAAATTTTAACCTTTTAAGTTGTACAGATATGCCTTATGAAAGAAGGTTATTTACAAAACGATGTCGCAAAATCATTGTTTTATACTGTATGTATCAGCGAAGACAAGAACTTTTTATCAAATGTTTATTAAATTAATAATTATAAGAAAATACTACAGTAAAGTACAGTAATAGCGTCTCATAAGCCAAATATGGCTGGGTATTGATGTTTTTTGATGTTTTAATGAAAGTATGTTTTTTATGTACATTTGTATAATCATACGTATGTATCAATACGTGACACTTTGATTAACATATCTGAACATGAATCTGTAATTTTCACAGGCCTTGAAAAGATCATTGATTTCATGTGTCAGTCTAAACCACAAACGGCTACTTGTCATTTCCGTATTACATATATAATGGACAGCGTTCCTATCCAAATACACGAATATTTTCTCTGTAATCTAGGTTGCAGTATTTACAAGCTTATGTATCGAAAACTGATAGCACCGTCTCATTGATAAAACATTGTTGCTTAAAATGCCCGGCTATAATTTTAAAAAAATCTATTCTATCAATTCGTTAATGATTTCTATAGAACACAAGTCCTTACCTATGGTTTCCATTGTCATTCTTGTATGACGAAAGTTCCGGAACACAGTGTTGCACAACGTGTTCGGTTAGTCGTTTCGGAGTTATTCCCCTTTAAGTGTATCTGGTTCACGATTAATGTCATTGTATTGTAAATCATCTCTACTTCTATCATTGTTGTGAGATGTATCTGTTAGTCTTATCTACATGTACGTAATACTACAGCTAAGGTAAACTGCTGTATAAGCTCTATCACGGTACAGAAATGTACAGGAAAAGCATAAAACAATGAAAGGAGGGGTGGCAATTTGTCCCTTTCGGCGGCTAATCAGTGATAAGGCGAATATTTTACAGGAAGTTGCTTTAAGATCAGCTGCATATTGTAGTATGTTCAAAACATCTCATTTTGATGTTTTTTTGTTGTTCTTACAAACTGAATATTGTAGTAAAATTTACAATTTTTGTAGTTTCTGTTAAATAACTAGCAGATTTGAAGAATTCAGTTGAAAAAAAAAACTGTAAATAGATACTAAACTAGAAAAGACAACAACAAAAACTTTGGGAGACGTTAGGATTTTCTTTATACCTGTGAGGAGACGTTAGGGTTTTCTTTATACCTATGGGAGGACATTAGGGTTTTCGTCTACCTGTGAGGAGACGTTAGGGTTTTCGTCTACCTGTGAGGAGACGTTAGGGTTCTCTTTATACCTGTGAGGAGACGTTAGGGTTTTCGTCTACCTGTGGGAGGACGTTAGGGTTCTCTTTATACCTGTGAGGAGACGTCAGGGTTTTCGTCTACCTGTGGGAGGACGTTAGGGTTCTCTTTATACCTGTGAGGAGACGTCAGGGTTTTCGTCTACCTGTGAGGAGACGTTAGGGTTTTCGTCTACCTGTGAGGAGACGTTAGGGTTTTCGTCTACCTGTGAGGAGACGTTAGGGTTTTCTTTATACCTGTGGGAAGACGTTAGGGTTCTCTTTATACCTGTGAGGAGACGTTAGGGTTTTCTTTATACCTGTGAGGAGACGTTAGGGGTTTTGTTTATACCTGTGAGGAGACGTTAGGGTTTTCTTTATACCTGTGAGGAGACGTTAGGGTTTTCTTTATACCTGTGAGGAGACGTTAGGGTTCTCTTTATCCCTGTGAGGAGACGTCAGGGTTTTCTTTATACCTGTGAGGAGACGTTAGGGTTCTCTTTATACCTGTGAGGAGACGTTAAGGTTTTCTTTATACCTGTGGGAGGACGTTAGGGTTTTCGTCTACCTGTGAAGAGACGTTAGGGTTTTCTTTATACCTGTGAGGAGACGTTAGGGTTCTCTTTGTACCTGTGAGGAGACGTTAGGGTTTTCTTTATACCTGTGAGGAGACGTTAGGGTTTTCTTTATACCTGTGAGGAGACTTTATGGTTTTCGTCTACCTGTGGGAGGACGTTAGGGTTTTCTTTATACCTGTGGGAGGACGTTAGGGTTTTCTTTATACCTGTGAGGAGACGTTAGGGTTCTCTTTATACCTGTGAGGAGACGTTAGGGTTCTCTTTATACCTGTGAGGAGACGTTAGGGTTTTCTTTATACCTGTGAGGAGACGTTATGGTTTTCGTCTACCTGTGGGAGGACGTTAGGGTTTTCTTTATACCTGTGGGAGGACGTTAGGGTTTTCTTTATACCTGTGAGGAGACGTTAGGGTTCTCTTTATACCTGTGAGGAGACGTTAGGGTTCTCTGTATACCTGTGAGGAGACGTTAGGGTTCACTTTATACCTGTGAGGAGACGTTAGGGTTTTCGTCTACCTGTGAGGAGACGTTAGGGTTTTCTTTATACCTGTGAGGAGACGTTAGGGTTTTCGTCTACCTGTGAGGAGACGTTAGGGTTTTCTTTATACCTGTGAGGAGACGTTAGGATTTTCTTTATACCTGTGAGGAGACGTCAGGGTTTTCTTTATACCTGTGGGGGACGTAAGGGTTTTCTTTATACCTGTGAGAAGACGTTAGGGTTTTCTTTATACCTGTGAGGAGACGTCAGGGTTTTCTTTATACCTGTGGGAGGACGTTAGGGTTTTCTTTATACCTGTGGGAGGACGTTAGGGTTTTCTTTATCTCTGTGAGGAGACGTTAGGGTTTTCTTTATACCTGTGAGGAGACGTTAGGGTTTTCTTTATACCTGTGGGAGGACGTTAGGGTTTTCTTTATACCTGTGAGGAGACGTAAGGGTTTTTTTTATACCTGTGAGGAGACGTAAGTTTTTTTTTATACCTGTGAGGAGACGCTAGGGTTTTCTTTATACCTGTGAGGAGACGTTAGGGTTTACTTTATACCTGTGAGGAGACGTTAGGGTTTCTTTATACCTGTGAGGAGACGTTAGGGTTTTCGTCTACCTGTGAGGAGACGTTAGGGTTTTCTTTGTACCTGTGAGGAGACGTTAGGGTTTTTATACCTGTGAGGAGACGTTAGGGTTTTCTTTATACCTGTGGGAGGACGTTAGGGTTTTCGTCTACCTGTGAGGAGACGTTAGGGTTTTCTTTATACCTGTGAGGAGACGTTAGGGTTTTCGTCTACCTGTGGGAGGACGTTAGGGTTTTCTTTATACCTGTGAGGAGACGTAAGGGTTTTCGTCTACCTGTGAGGAGACGTTAGGGTTTTCGTCTACCTGTGAGGAGACGTTAGGGTTCTCTTTATACCTGTGGGAGGACGTTAGGGTTTTCGTCTACCTGTGAGGAGACGTTAGGGTTTTCTTTATACCTGTGAGGAGACGTTAGGGTTTTCGTCTACCTGTGGGAGGACGTTAGGGTTTTCTTTATACCTGTGAGGAGACGTAAGGGTTTTCGTCTACCTGTGAGGAGACGTTAGGGTTTTCGTCTACCTGTGAGGAGACGTTAGGGTTCTCTTTATACCTGTGAGGAGACGTTAGGGTTCTCTTTATACCTGTGGGAGGACGTTAGGGTTTTCTTTATACCTGTGAGGAGACGTAAGTTTTTTTTTTTATACCTGTGAGGAGACGTAAGTTTTTTTTTTTATACCTGTGAGGAGACGCTAGGGTTTTCTTTATACCTGTGAGGAGACGTTAGGGTTTTCTTTGTACCTGTGAGGAGACGTTAGGGTTTTTATACCTGTGAGGAGACGTTAGGGTTTTCGTCTACCTGTGAGGAGACGTTAGGGTTTTCTTTGTACCTGTGAGGAGACGTTAGGGTTTTTATACCTGTGAGGAGACGTTAGGGTTTTCTTTATACCTGTGGGAGGACGTTAGGGTTTTCGTCTACCTGTGAGGAGACGTTAGGGGTTTTGTTTATACCTGTGAGGAGACGTTAGGGTTTTCGTCTACCTGTGAGGAGACGTTAGGGTTTTCTTTGTACCTGTGAGGAGACGTTAGGGTTTTTATACCTGTGAGGAGACGTTAGGGTTTTCTTTATACCTGTGGGAGGACGTTAGGGTTTTCGTCTACCTGTGAGGAGACGTTAGGGTTTTCTTTATACCTGTGAGGAGACGTTAGGGTTTTCGTCTACCTGTGGGAGGACGTTAGGGTTTTCTTTATACCTGTGAGGAGACGTAAGGGTTTTCGTCTACCTGTGGGAGGACGTTAGGGTTTTGTTTATACCTGTGAGGAGACGTTAGGGTTTTCGTCTACCTGTGGGAGGACGTTAGGGTTTTCTTTATACCTGTGAGGAGACGTTAGGGTTTTCTTTATACCTGTGGGAGGACGTTAGGGTTTTCGTCTACCTGTGAGGAGACGTTAGGGTTTTCTTTATACCTGTGAGGAGACGTTAGGGTTTTCGTCTACCTGTGGGAGGACGTTAGGGTTTTCTTTATACCTGTGAGGAGACGTAAGGGTTTTCGTCTACCTGTGGGAGGACGTTAGGGTTTTGTTTATACCTGTGAGGAAACGTTAGGGTTTTCTTTATACCTGTGGGAGGACGTTAGGGTTTTCGTCTACCTGTGAGGAGACGTTAGGGTTTTCGTCTACCTGTGAGGACACGTTAGGGTTTTCGTCTACCTGTGAGGAGACGTTAGGGTTTTCGTCTACCTGTGGGAGGACGTTAGGGTTTTCGTCTACCTGTGGGAGGACGTTAGGGTTTTCGTCTACCTGTGGGAGGACGTTAGGGTTTTCGTCTACCTGTGGGAGGACGTTAGGGTTTTCGTCTACCTGAAACACACCAGAGGTTTTAAAAATGGTAGTTGCTACTCCTGCGTAGCAGTAAAATGTGACCGGGCGGGGTATCCTGCTGAGTGTCTTCGGCAGTATGCTTCAGTGAGGTAAAACTATAAATCAGGAAAGTTCAAGCCTGTCACAAGGAGACTTAAAACGAACATACCGCAGCCTCCCAAAACACACATACGCACTCACCACACTCATGCATATCGCACGCACGGGAGGCCGTCCTTAAATGACCTTAGCTGCTGATAGGACGTTAAAGAAATAAAACCAAACCAAACCAAACCGCTGCACTCAGGTTTCCCCCAAAAGTAAGATCCCTCGCGTGCTTCCATCCAGGCCAACAAGCGTTAATAAAGTCTACATTTACATACATTATAAGGAAACGTAAGGGATTGTATTTGTCTACAAGTAGGAAGACATTAACCGGTAGTTGTCTACCTCTTGGGAGAGCTTAGGGGATGTACCACACCCATGTGACGGACAGTGTATACCACACCCATGTGACGGACAGTGTATACCACACCCATGTGACGGACAGTGTGTACCACACCCATGTGATGGACAGTGTGTACCACACCCATGTGATGGACAGTGTGTACCACACCCATGTGATGGACAGTGTGTACCACACCCATGTGACGGACAGTGTGTACCACACCCATGTGACAGTGGGTACCACACCAATGTGACGGACAGTGTGTAACACACCCATGTGACGGACAGTGTGTACCATACCCATGTAACGGACAGTGTGTACCATACCCATGTGACGGACAGTGTGTACCACACCAATGTGACGGACAGTGTGTACCACACCAATGTGACGGACAGTGTGTACTACACCCATGTGACGGACAGTGTGTACCACACCAATGTGACGGACAGTGTGTACCACACCCATGTGATGGACAGTGTGTACCACACCCATGTGATGGACAGTGTGTACCACACCCATGTGACGGACAGTGTGTACTACACCAATGTGACGGACAGTGTGTACCACACCAATGTGACGGACAGTGTGTACCACACCAATGTGACGGACAGTGTGTACTACACCCATGTGACGGACAGTGTGTACCACACACATGTGACGGACAGTGTGTACCACACCAATGTGACGGACAGTGTGTACCACACCCATGTGATGGACAGTGTGTACCACACCCATGTGATGGACAGTGTGTACCACACCCATGTGACGGACAGTGTGTACCACACCCATTTGACGGACAGTGTATACTACACCCATGTGGCGGACAGTGTGTACCACACCCATGTGACGGACAGTGTGTACCACATCCATGTGACGGACAGTGTGTACCACATCCATGTGACGGACAGTGTGTACCACACCCATGTGACGGACAGTGTGTACCACACCCATGTGACGGACAGTGTGTACCATACCATGTGACGGACAGTGTGTACCACACCCATGTGACGGACAGTGTGTACCACACCCATTTGACGGACAGTGTATACTACACCCATGTGACGGACAGTGTGTACCACAACCATGTGACGGACAGTGTGTACCATACCCATGTAACGGACAGTGTGTACCACAACCATGTGACGGACAGTGTGTACCATACCCATGTAACGGACAGTGTGTACAACACCAATGTGACGGTCAGTGTGTACCACACCCATGTGACGAACAGTGTGTACAACACAAATGTGACGGACAGTGTGTACCACACCCATGCGACGGAGATTGTGTATCACACCCATGTGACGGACAGTGTGTACCACACCCATGTGACGAACAGTGTGTACAACACAAATGTGACGGACAGTGTGTACCACACCCATGTGACGGACAGTGTGTACAACACCCATGTGACGGACAGTGTGTACCACACACATGTGACGGACAGTGTGTACCACACCAATGTGACGGACAGTGTGTACCACATCCATGTGACGGACAGTGTCTAACACACCAATGTGACGGACAGTGTGTACCACAACCATGTGACGGACAGTGTGTACCGTACCCATGTGACAGTGGGTACCACACCAATGTGACGGACAGTGTGTACCACACCCATGTGACGGACAGTGTGTACCACACCCATGTGACGGACAGTGTGTACCACATCCATGTGATGGGCAGTGTGTACCATACCATGTGACGAACAGTGTGTACTACACCCATGTGACGGACAGTGTGTAACACACCCATGTGACGGACAGTGTGTACCACACCAATGTGCCGGACAGTGTGTACCATACCATGTGACGGACAGTGTGTACTACACCCATGTGACGGACAGTGTGTACCACACCCATGTGACGGACAGTGTGTACCACAACCATGTAACGGACAGTGTGTACCACACCCATGTGACAGTGGGTACCACACCAATATGACAGACAGTGTGTACAACATCCATGTGACGAACAGTGTCTAACACACCAATGTGACGGACAGTGTGTACCACAACCATGTGACGGACAGTGTGTACCATACCCATGTGACAGTGGGTACCACACCAATGAGACGGACAGTGTGTACCACACCCATGTGACGGACAGTGTGTACCACACCAATGTGACGGACAGTGTGTACCACATCCTTGTGATGGGCAGTGTGTAACACACCAATGTGACGGACAGTGTGCACCACACCCATGTAACGGACAGTGTGTACAACACAAATGTGACGGACAGCGAGTACCACACCAATGTGACGGACAGTGTGTACCACACCAATGTGACGGACAGTGTGTACCACACCCATGTAACGGACAGTGTGTACCACACCCATGTGACAGTGAGTACCACATCCATGTGACGGACAGTGTGTACTACACCCATGTGACGGACAGTGTGTACCGCACCAATGTGACGGACAGTGTGTACTACACCCATGTGACGGACATTGTGTACCACACCCATGTGACGGACAGTGTGTACCACACCCATGTGACGGACAGTGTGTACCACACCAATGTGACGGACAGTGTGTACCACACCAATGTGACGGACAGTGTGTACTACACCCATGTGACGGACAGTGTGTACCACACCCATGTGACGGACAGTGTGTACCACACCCATGTGACGGACAGTGTGTACCACACCAATGTGACGGACAGTGTGTACCACACCCATTTGACGGACAGTGTGTACCACACCCATGTGACGGACAGTGTGTACTACACCCATGTGACGGACAGTGTGTACCATACCCATGTGACGGACAGTGTCTAACACACCAATGTGACGGACAGTGTGTACCACAACCATGTAACGGACAGTGTGTACCACACCCATGTGACAGTGGGTACCACACCAATGTGACGGACAGTGTGTACCATACCCATGTGACGGACAGTGTGTACCACACCTATGTGACGGACAGTGTGTACCATACCATGTGACGGACAGTGTGTACCATACCATGTGACGGACAGTGTGTACCACACCCATGTGACGGACAGTGTGTACCACACCCATTTGACGGACAGTGTATACTACACCCATGTGACGGACAGTGTGTACCACAACCATGTGACGGACAGTGTGTACCATACCCATGTAACGGACAGTGTGTACAACACCAATGTGACGGTCAGTGTGTACCACACCCCTGTGACGAACAGTGTGTACAACACAAATGTGACGGACAGTGTGTACCACACCCATGCGACGGACATTGTGTACCACACCCATGTGACGGACAGTGTGTACCACACCCATGTGACGAACAGTGTGTACAACACAAATGTGACGGACAGTGTGTACCACACCCATGTGACGGACAGTGTGTACCACACCCATGTGACGGACAGTGTGTACCACACCCATTTGACGGACAGTGTATACTACACCCATGTGACGGACAGTGTGTACCACACCCATGTGACGGACAGTGTGTACCACAACCATGTGACGGACAGTGTGTACCATACCCATGTAACGGACAGTGCGTACAACACCAATGTGATGGTCAGTGTGTACCACACCCATGTGACGAACAGTGTGTACAACACAAATGTGACGGACAGTGTGTACCACACCCATGCGACGGACATTGTGTACCACACCCATGTGACGGACAGTGTGTACTACACCCATGTGACGGACAGTGTGTACAACACCCTTGCGACGGACATTGTGTACCACACCCATGTGACGGACAGTGTGTACAACACCCATGCGACGGACATTGTGTACTCTAACCAACGTACGAACTGTTTCCACCGCATCCATGTGATGGCTATGGCGGCTTTAGATACAAATCAGATAGACGCTTGTCGAGATCGATAGCTTTGTACATAATGAAATATATAAATAGCCATTTACTAGAATATAAATACCTTAATATGATGATCAGGGTCAAATACGGGGCGATCGAAGGATTTCACATTGACGCAGAAATGTCTGTGACGTCACTAACGGATAACGACATCTGACTTAACGAGATAAGAACAACCGAAATGAAACAGGAATGGAACTAATAGTAGCAGAGGTCTCACAATTACATAGTAAACGTTGGTGCGAGATAGGAAAGGAATGAAGTGATAAATGTATCAATTATTTTATCCTACATTCATAATATGAAAACCCTCTGGTATAATTTTACAGTATACACTATGGTGTAATTAGACTAACCCACTGGTTACCAGGAATAACCCTACTTGTTACCAGTGTGGAGCAGTTATCACCCAGGACTAACCCTACTGGTTACCAGTCTGGGTCAGTCATCACTCAGGACTAACCCTACTGGTTACCAGACTGGAGCAGTCATCATCCAGGACTAACCCTACTGATTACCAATCTTGAGCAGTCAACACCCAGGACTAACCCTACTGGTTACCAGTCAGACCCAGTCATCACTCAGGACTAACTCTACTGGTTACCAGTCAGGAACAGTCATCACCAAGGACTAACCCTACTGGTTACCAGTCAGACCCAGTCATCACTCAGGACTAGCCCTATTGGTTACCAGTCTGGAGCAGTCATCACCCAGGACTAACCCTTCTGGTTACCAGTCTGGACCAATCATCACCCAGGACTAACCCTACTGGTTACCAGTCTGGAGCAGTCAACACCCAGGACTAACCCTTCTGGTTACCTGTCTGGGACAGTCATCACCCAGGACTAACACTACTGGTTACCAGTCAGGCCCAGTCATCACCCAGGACTTATGCTAATGGTAACCAGTCTGGTCCAGTCATCACCCAGGACTAACCCTATTGGTTACCAGACTGGATCAGTCATCACCCAGGACTAACCCTACTGGTTACCAGTCTGGAGCAGTCATCACCCAGGACTAACCCTATTGGTTACCAGTCGGGATCAGCCATCACTCAGGACTAACCCTACTGGTTACCAGTCAGACCCAGTCATCACCCAGGACTAACCCTACTGGTTACCAGTCTGGAGCAGTCATCACCAATAACTTACCCTACTGGTTACTAGTCAGGCCCAGTCATCAACCAGGACTAACCCTATTGGTTACCAGTCGGGATCAGCCATCACTCAGGACTAACCCTACTGGTTACCAGTCTGGAGCAGTCATCACCCAGGACTAACTGTACTGGTTTCCAGTCTGGAAAAGTCATCACCCAAGACTAACCCTACTGGTTACCAGTCAGACCCAGTCATCACCCAGGACTAACCCTACTGGTTACCAGTCTGGAACAGTCATCACCCAGGACTAACTGTACTGGTTTCCAGTCTGGAAAAGTCATCACCCAAGACTAACCCTACTGGTTACCAGTCAGACCCAGTCATCACCCAGGACTAACCCTATTGGTTACCAGTCGTGTGCAGTCATCACGGAGGACTAACCCTACTGGTTACCAGACTTGTGCAGTCATCACCCAGGACTAACTATACTGGTTTCCAGTCTGGACCACTCATCACCCAGGACTAACCCTACTGGTTACCAGTCAGACCCAGTCATCACCCAAGACTAACCCTACTGGTTACCAGTCAGACCCAGTCATCACCCAGGACTAACCCTACTGGTTACCAGTCTTGTGCAGTCATCACTCAGGACTAACCCTACTGGTTACCAGTCAGGCCCAGTCATCACCCAGGACTAACCCTACTGGTTACCAGTCTGGAGCAGTCATCACCCAGGACTAACCCTACTGGTTTCCAGTCTGGAGCAGTCATCACGGAGGACTAACCCTACTGGTTACCAGTCTTGTGCAGTCATCACGGAGGACTAACCCTACTGGTTACCAGTCTTGTGCAGTCATCACCCAGGACTAACCCTACTGGTTACCAGACTTGTGCAGTCATCACCCAGGACTAACTATACTGGTTTCCAGTCTGGACCACTCATCACCCAGGACTAACTATACTGGTTTCCAGACTGGAGCAGTCATCAACCAGGACTAACCCTACTGGTTACCAGACTGGAGCAGTCATCACCCAAGACTAACCCTACTGGTTACCAGTCAGACCCAGTCATCACCCAGGACTAACCCTACTGGTTACCAGTCTTGTGCAGTCATCACTCAGGACTAACCCTACTGGTTACCAGTCTTGTGCAGTCATCACCCAGGACTAACCCTACTGGTTACCAGTCTGGAGCAGTCATCACCCAGGACTAACCCTACTGGTTTCCAGTCTGGAGCAGTCATCACCCAGGACTAACCCTACTGGTTTCCAGTCTGGAGCAGTCATCACCCAGGACTAACTATACTGGTTTCCAGTCTGGAACAGTCATCACCCAGGACTAACCCTACTGGTTACCAGTCAGGCCCAGTCATCACCCAGGACTAACCCTACTGGCTACCAGTCTGGAGCAGTCATCACCCAGGACTAACCCTACTGGTTACCAGTCTTGTGCAGTCATCACTCAGGACTAACCCTACTGGTTACCAGTCAGGCCCAGTCATCACCCAGGACTAACCCTACTGGTTACCAGTCAGGCCCAGTCATCACCCAGGACTAACCCTACTGGTTACCAGTCTTGTGCAGTCATCACTCAGGACTAACCCTACTGGTTACCAGTCTGGAGCAGTCATCACCCAGGACTAAACCTACTGGTTACCAGTCTTGTGCAGTCATCACTCAGGACTAACCCTACTGGTTACCAGACTGGAGCAGTCATCACCCAGGACTAAACCTACTTGCTACTAATCTGGATCAGTCATCGGCAAGAACTAACTCTAAATGTTATCAATCTGGAGTAGTCGTCATGTTAGGGAGTACAGTGTGTAGTTCTTTCGTAGTAATAGCTAGGGTATCTTCAAACAATTCAACATATCTATAGGCATTCGATTCAAAATACTTTGTTGTTTGTATATATGTGACTTTATTGGCAGTGTTGTATATAAGACACAATTCTTTATGCACAAGTTCTGGTTGTGAATTTACAGCAAATTAATGTTAGGAACTAACATTGGAAGCAATTACCTAGAAATTACCTGGTTGACATGGATATTTGTTACAGAAAAGTCACTTGTGGTCCTTAACAGTACCAGAATGGCACCTAAAGCCGAACAAATCATCTCTGTATAGAAATGCCTTGGTCAGCTGTGTACTGCAGGACGGCTATTTAAGGGCATCAATAATTTCTAAATATAGACCTGTCTTCTATAGATAGCTACCATTATGTATACTATAATCCTCCCCGATGTTGATGACAATATAATGAGAGGTAAGGTCCACACAAGGTCGGCATAATTTACTTGTAATATAATATATAAATAGCAGCCCGCTTAAGTGCCGCTTAAGTGTTAAATTGCATTTTAACGGACACGTCATATCTGCAAACAACACAATCTAATAACACATTCAGACCGACATATCCAAACATAGAAATGAACTGTTAAAACACATTAAGGACATTACTATCTTAAAATAGGCTGTCCTTTCTGAACCCTAGTGAAACATTGTTCTGTAAAAGTAAGACATATTTTATGTAAAGCTCAACACGTACACCATGAGATGAAATTAATATAAACTTTTAGCTTGTGTTTCAATCCTACTAATATATGCAATTGTATTATGATGTAGTCTGTAAGCATACTTGATTAAATATTCTTTAAAATAATTCTAATAATTTGTTTTTAGGGAAATTTCGACCAGCTCGCTTGAACTCTGAGCTTACCGAAAACAGACGAGATAACCCGAGTGAGCTTGCTGGGATTGGCTAAAATGTTATGTGTAGGTTAATAGGTACATGGTTTTGGTGGTAGTATAGACGATGTCTGTAGCGCCAGTTCGTAAAGCTACAGTATCATGACTGCGAGAGACTGACCCCAGCATGACCATCGGTTTAGTGATTAAGTACATGATTAGTGATTAAGTAGATGATTTGTCATGCAAATGCCTCGTTAATTTGTTGCTCTCCCAAAGCCATCAATGCGGAGAAGATACAAAACGTATTGCATGCTGACAGCGCATTACAATGTACTGGTGGTTCAGCCTCCAATTTCGACAGGTTCTTGTCTGCAAATGTACTGGATGAAAAAATCAGAAGGATGGTAGAATTGAAATACAACATGATTTTTAATGTGTCATGGCTGAAGATACTATATAGTTTTACGAAACCAATTAGGTCCGTGGATACAACAAGGAAAAGCAGATACCACGATTGATTATACCCCTTAAAGGAAACCGTTCATTAGAATAAGACACAAAGAATATAAAACGTACAACTATTGACATTAGAGGTCTAATACAGAGTATGACCTTTGTTGACCCTTCTGTTTTTACTTAATTTCGTTCAAACCCGGCACCATACAAAAATAACCAAACATTGGGGATTCAAATCAGGAGCATTTCTTGGCAACTCGATCAACTGTCTCCCCATGAAGGTAGTCGTTGACCACACAAATCCGGTGATGAAACCCGCTACAAATCAGGACTTTGCCGACATGTCCCTCACTAGCAACATGGTTAGAAACACATTGAAGTTGCGGATTCATTGTCGATGACGTCAATGTAGCAGTTAATGCTGGCCCCTATCCATATTTTTGCGAGTTGAGCAGTCTTATCGGCGGAGGTCAATTACTCAGATGAAGTTCATTGTTAAGAACTGGTGTACTAAAGAACTTCGGACGTCTGGCCAAATAACAGATGAAGTTTATTGTCAAGAACTGGTGTACTTACGAACCTCGGACGTCGGGCCAAATTACAGATGGAGTTTATTGTTAAGAACTGGTGTACTTACGAACCTCGGACGTCGGGCCAAATTACAAATAAAGTTCATTGTTAAGAACTGGTGTACTTAAGAACCTCGCACGGCGGGCCAAATTACAGATGGAGTTTATTGTTAAGAACTGGTGTACTTACGAACCTCGGACGTCGGGGCAAATTACAGATGAAGTTCATTGTTAAGAACTGGTGTACTTACAAACCTTGCACGTCGGGCCAAATTACAGATGAAGTTCATTGTTAAGAACTGGGTTACTAACGAACCTCGCATGTCGGGCCAAATTACAGATGAAAAGATCCAACCGTACTGTCGTGCAGCAATGTCTCTAAATCTGGGTCTTTAATGCACATCATTTGTCTGTTGGAAGTTATTCAACAGTCTACCAAAGTTTTGCCCATGACTTGGTATATTGGTGTATTATTTGTCTGTTGGAAGCTATTCCACAGTCTAACACGATCTCGGTCAATACTGGATATTATTTGTCTGTTGGAAGCTATTCCACAGCCTTACACGATCTCGGTCCATAACTGGATATTATTTGTCTGTTGAAAGCTATTCCATAGTATTCCAATCACTGTATAAGAAACATCATGTTTAACGGCCACATTTCGATAACGCGAACTCATGGCGCACGTGAATACATCTTTACCATCACTTATCGTATATATTGCAGACAATAAGGGTACATATATGGCCAAGATATTATAATCTCCTCCGTTAATACGTTGGTAACAATTTATGATACCATTAACTTATTTTGTCCATGATATGTATATACGAAGGCATTGTCAGTATAATGTGACATGGCGGGGTGTCATATGGATGTCTTAGGTAGCACTATAAAGTCGGCATCAGTTCCGCACTATCACCTGGAGACAAACACAATAATACCACAGCCTCCCAAAACACACGCGCATACATCTCGTAACAGAGGAGGCCGTCCGTAATTGACCATAGCTGTTGATACAACGTTAAACGACACTGGATCAAAGTCAATGTACAAGAGTCGTCCCCCTTTTCATACTAGTTGTAGTGATCACCAGTCGCATCAATGTCCCTTGACAAATTAATTGGTTTGCCCATATACAAACTTCACTAATTAAAGAGGATTTGATTATTTTACTCTGCAAAGATACTGTGTGTTAAAGTAAAATGTTTCCCCTAAACTAAAGAACGTCATTTACAAAGAAACTTAAATCATATATACATAAAAAAGTAGCATTACCCCTGTTGCATCTGGCTTGGTCATCATTTCTGTGTTTATCACAGAATGTTTAGTGTGTTCAGATAAATATTTTAGCATTCTGTTGAATTAGACATTGGACACAATTTTCAAATCATACTCACATCATATCGTAATTATCTTGAGAGAAAGCGAGAAAATCGGGGGGGGGGGGGGGGGGGAATCCACAAAAAATCTATTCTTCCTCCATTTATTTCCCTTTTTTTATCCCTCTCCCAGGAACCTCTACATACTGATTAGCATCAATACAATGTAAGTCTGTGTAGCTTTTACAGTCTATCCGTTTTGAATGAATGGTGTTTTTCTCTCTTCAGGAGTATATGTGTTCTTTGTTGTGTGAGTTGGTGCTTGATACCGAGGAGACGACAAAACCAGTTGGTGCATTTGTAAAGAAGCTCAGTACTATAGTCAGATATCAGTGTACGGCCTATACCAAATGTAGCGGTCATTGCATAAATGACTTTCGACTCTGTCAGTGCGTCTTTGGTGCGGAAAGGTACCGCAGATATGTATTTACTAAATTAGTCCACGGTTGTGAAGGCATGCTATTGCGACCAACAGACTTTGGTCCATACATATCCACCTCCAAACATGTACTCTAGTGGTTTTCCTAGCTTGGCATTGCTGACAGGATCAAACGGAGTCTGTAACAACAGTACAAAATGTAGCAAATTTCGAAAAATGGTACGTGTCTCTCAGAATGTCCACTGTATGTTGTATGTTTATATGGCCTCCTTTAGAAGTACCATGACAAAGTTCAATAACGATCTTAAACCTGTCGTCTGGAATTAACAGTTGATATTGTAGGGTTTAGTCCTTTTCGATTTGTCGATACGCGAGTGGAAAAAGATTACCTACAGTGTAAATAAGCAGGTTATTAGGTAATCGGGTAATCACCAGGTAATCAAAACAATCTAGTAACACAGTCCGTGGTTTTGAACGGATGTAATATATTAATACAACTTCATCTGAAAGTCATCTAAATCTCTTTCAACTGAACCACCTGAGAAATAATTCCTTAGCTGCTTATCAAGCTGATGCTTGAGAACTTTTGTCCGAAGATATTCGATACGGTCTTTCTGAGGCTTAAGTGTTGAGTCAGATTTTAATACAACCCATATTCGATGTATCAGGAGTGACAAAAAGTGAGCTTTGTTTGAGTAATATTGCGCGGAGGTCAGTCTGTACATGTGGTGACAAATTATTAAAAGTATTATCCTGTCCGTCTTGTTTGTTGGAAGTTTGCCTTCAATAATTCCAAATCATCCGTCCTGATATTTGGCAACTTCGTACCAAGAACGCCAAGAACGCCAAAACTCGGGTTTAACAAGTGGAATGCCAGTGATAATAATCCGCTTATAAAGGTCAAACTTTATAAAAGAGTAAATTTGACATCTATCCTCTATGGCTGTGCACACTGGTCCCAGCTAACCATCACCGAAATCAAGTCTATTCGACAATTACAGCACTACGCAGCGACACACATATTAAATGTCCGTAAATCTACAAGGTCCGACGTGGTGGAAAGTATCATGGGTCTCTTACGTATTCATACTGAAATATCGAAGAGAAAACTGTTGTTCCTTCAAAAAATAATATCGCTTGACAGTCGATACTCAGTCAAACGGTTGTTTCTAGCACGAACGTTTCAGTATGTCCTCGCAACGGAAAACCCAAGTGGAAAGCAACAAAAAGGCTTCATTCCCGACATAATTTCGATTATGACCAAATACGGACTCATCAAGCACATGGATACATATCTAAGGAAACAAAGTTTTCCGTCCAAAAGTGAATGGAAAAGAGCCGTACTTGGTGCCATCTACCCAATTGAAAACAAGTTACTCCGCGAAAGAATGGATAATAACTCTGATTTCGACAGGTTTAAGCGTGTCCATTGCAGTTAACGCGCTTTTGAACTCCTCAGGGTACCGACAAATGCACGGCAGTTGCGCAGCTTGCACCTATCCGTGAAACTTTTGACCGCTGTTCCCGATCTTGCCTCCAACAGGTTGTGCAGCCACTGTCAAGACGACATCGCATCGCTTCACTACGTAACTGAATGTGGTATAACCGAGGAAACCCGGGCAGCATTTCTCGGTAACATTATAAACTCATTCGGAGCAGATTGGTTCATAAACATTTTGAACATGAATAACGAAATGTTTCTTGTGACAGTTTTTGGAGCAGACCACTTAACATTTGATAGTGCCAATTGTAAACGTCAATTCCTATTAATGTGCCTAAACTTTCCTGACAAAATATCCCAGGTTGCCATAGAATGAGAACTCCCAAGATGTGAAGCTCATTTCAACTCTACCTGATAACTAATATATAAAACGCCCTTTTATGCAGACTTTGAACCTGGCGTTTTTAACGTAACATTCATAATTTACACGTTAAGTCCATGCACTTTCATGGTAAACAAAACAAATCTCCAAAAGGGGGAACTAAAGATTGATTGACGAGATAATGCGCGGAGGTCAGTCTATCCATGTGGTGACAAATCATCAAAAGTACTATCCTGTCCGTTTCTAGTCCCACAGGTTGTTACATTCTGTACAAAATTGTCTAAAACATTTGTAGCTTTACAGTCCATTGGCTTGTGCTCAAAAATTTGTTTTTGTAGGTTTCCTTGTTAGAATTGGTCTGGCTGTAGATGTTGAAATGACCGTGACAAGTGTATTACCAACTTAATGCCTATGGTCTTTAATTAGGTTTGTCAACTCTGCCTTTGAGGCCATCGATTTTTTTAAAAACATTTTAACATGCAAATGAGATTCAACATACTATGAATATACGTATAAATTCTTTAAACTTGAGAATTTTAAACGAAATGATATTTCTCTTCAATTTTCGAAATCAAAAACTGAAAATTACGCATTGCAGGTGATTGATATGTTGTTAGCCTCGTATTGAAGGAGGAACTATTTTCTGACTATATAGGGCCGTGTACCCAAGGACTGGTCTCATTTGTTTAGTTGATATCGACGAGGTAGCACTATAAAGTAAACAAGACAAGTGGCTTTTGCAAAATGAACAAAATCGGTGAGAGAGCAGTGATCCAATATGTGCATAAAAATGTTTAACAACTAAGGATATAAACAATAATATGGTAGCAACACTAGGGACAGATGCCCCTTCATATGCTACAGTGAAAATGTGGGTGGCATTTCACGGGAAAAAGTACATTCCGTTCTGACCGAGGATCTTGCACTGAAAAATCTTTCGACCCGATGGGTACCAACACTTCTGAAAGCTGATCAGAAACTCACCAGGCGAACATTATCGCGTAATCATCTAAACCTTTTGAGGAAGATCCTGTCAGTTTTATTCAGAGATTTGTCACTACGGATGAAACATGAGTCCATCCCTTTACCCCAGAGGCCAATCAACAATCGAAACAACGGAAGCACCCCGGCTCTCCCATGCTATAGAAAGCAAAGACTGTTCCATCAGCTGGGAAGGTTATGGCCTCGGTTTTCTGGGATGTAGATGGTATTCTACTGATAGATTATCTCCAAACGGGACAAACAATCATTGACACATATTATGCTTCACTTCTGAGGCAGTTACGGGAAAATATTAAACTTAAGTGCCGCGGAAAGCTTACTAAAGGTGTTATTCCATCAGGACAATGCTCCTGTTCACAAGTCTGTCATTGTCATGGCTGCCATTCACGATTGTGGCTTTAAATTGAATGAACATCCGCATTATTCACCTGGCTCCATCCGACTTTCATGTATTTCCAAAGCTGAAAACAGCTATTTCAGGCACCCACTTTCAGTCCGATGATGACATTATGCATGCAGTGGACGATGTTTTCAACAGCCAAGAAAAGGAGTTCTATAAAAGTGGCATTGAGGTCCTGATACTGAAGGCGATTATGTTGAAAAATGATACAATATGTCCGGCAAAATTAAAATCCCCCAATATGAGGCTCATAACATATCAATCAGCCCTCGTATTATAACTCTGCTTAAGCAAAGTAGTAGCAAGTATGATGTAACCATTGTATGACATTTATAATATATTTCGCTCATATGAGAAATCAAATGTTAGCGTTGACCGCAAAGACTCGAATACCTATACACTATCATCTGTACGCTATATTAACACCGTCAGCCCGTCAAATTATCTCTGCACGCGAAACTCATATCTTGAATTCTTAACCTTATTTTCGCTTGTAACATCGCTTTCATCCCGTTTGGATCTTTCACTCTGTAATGGTCTTGGGTGAAAGTGTGACATCAAGCATTAAAGAACAATCAGAAATCTATCCCAATACAATTTTTTTTCTGTCTTTATTTAAAGGTTTTCCTTCTTTTCCGGAGAACGTATAGCCCTTCCATAACTCATTCTTTACACTACACAACAATGCCTTTTAGGTCAGATACATATGGACCGTCATATTCGCTTACCAAGGACGACGATCCAGTACATTTCTCTTCATCTATATTTAAAACGAGAGTATTGTATTGAACAGCCTTGGCTAGCGAAGATTACGGACCGTGGGGCCGGCGTTTTTTTTGTTTTTTTGTTTTTTTTTGTTTTTTTTTGTTTTTTGTGTGTGTGTGTGTGTGTGTGTGTGTGTGTGTGTGTGTGTCCGAAGGGCTCTGATTTTATCATGTCGATTCACTGGTTAAGTCATATTCATTCTTCCTAAACCAAAGGGGAGGAAACGTGCAATGTAGAGTTGACGAAAGGATGGTACTCATAATTTAGACATCAATTGAAAGAACATGTTAATACATCCACAACTTTTCTCTGTTACTGTTACCGTTTCAGACTCATTTTTCGGAAAATTACGGTGACGTTCGAACTTTTTTTTCTTAAGCCTAGGATCTGGCAGAAAAAAAATCTGCAAATTTGATGAAGAGAAGAGACGTCCAAGATAGATACGTACAACCGGTGGTGAATAAGTCGTTCGATTTTTGCAGATAAGGCGTTTCATGCAGACTGCAATATTTAAAAATAAATGTCGGAAGTGCCAGCCTCAATCAAATTCAAGCTCAATTTTTGTTTTGTTATGCCAAACGACCACAAATAGTGTAGCACTCACAGGGACCCGATAATTTGTTACGGACGCTGTGTATTTGAACCAATCCTAGTGTGTTAAGCAAATTTTCAGACGTTTTGGGGGCTATATTGTGCTTTGTGTATAGTTCTCCCTGTTTTGGTGGCGATGGGGTGATGACATCATTTAATTTAATTAGAAAACAGTGAGTCGAAATCGAGCTAAACTTGTTTTAATGATAGAGAACAAAACGGAAGTTGCAACGAATGAAAAATTAACCATAGGATTTGATCCATGTATCAAATAAGAGATCTAGGGTTAGATCATGGGTCGGAATGTTTCATTCTTGGTCAGAGGAACGTTTCAAGCCCCCTGTGGCGGTCAATATCTGTTGAATATCATACACATATTCCATGGTCCAGTGACTCTGGAAAAACGTTGCGTTGAGCTGAGGAAGCGTACTAATTATACATTAGACATGATCAAGGAATCTCAACCCTGGACTGATCGGCAGATAGTATTATCACTCAGAGGGGTTGACATAATTAATGCTTGAACAATACAACATAACACTTACAGTTTGATCTTAAAATACCAGGATCTTTGTGGGCACAAAAGATTTAATTAAAAACATTTTCTTAATTCATTATTAAGTATAAAATTATACGTTTAAATCCTGTGCACTGTACATATGTATATACATATTACTATACATTGTGCATATTTCAAAAAGAGGGAAACATAAAAACAAATTACCTAAACATCAAACAACAAAACGTTTTAATGAAGTGATATCATGACCGCTATATCATTGTTATCCGCAACCTCCACTGTTGGGTCCCTGCGTTATAAGTCCCTGTGGAAATTCCACTAAAGATTAAAGTGGAAAATTGTCTGTTAATTCCTTTTATAGCTACTTTTCTAGCCAGAAAACAATCTATTTCTAGATTATTTAATATCGCCAAATAAAGGGACTCAGCAAAATTGGAATTTTCATTTAGTCTTTAGGCGGAACACCACGGGATCATAGACGGTAGCTGTCCTGTCAATTACGTTAAACTTTGTATCATGTTTGCTTGCAGTGGTATATATTTCAGAACAATGGTTTATTTTTAGCTTCAAACGCAATCACCTTTGTATGCCTGACAAAGTTACCACAGCCGCTGGTGTCCAGAGTTTGCTCCCCTTGTTATCACTCTTTAATGGCGCAGACGATTGTGAATCAAAATACAGCGCATAATTATAATAGTGTTCACACTGTTAGCATATGCTACCAACTGTTGGATGTACATGTATCTTTCTTTAAAAAAAAGAAAGTTTCACTAAGATACTAAGATGTAATATGTGTTATTGAAATTTAAGGTCATCTTGTCGCACGTTTACAGGTAACTAATTAATATAAAGTAGATAACTCTAGAAATATATCATATACACATGTCCTTGAACGGCATTTATAATGCAATACCTTCATAGTGAGTAATAGAAGAAAATGCACTGCGTTCTCAGTTTGAACATATTCATCACCACACGAGCCATACAGAAATGCGCCATGGTAAACCTTCCACACGAGGCGCCACATTAAACCTTGCACACGAGCCAAACAAAAAGGCGCCACGTTAAACCTTCCACACGAGGCATACAGAAAGGCGCCACGTTAAACCTTCCACACGAGCAATACAGAAAGGCGCCGCGTTAAACCTTCCACATGAGCCATACAGAAAGGCGCCTTGTTAAACCTTCCACACGAGCCATACAGAAAGGCGCATCGTTAAACCTTCCACACGAGCCATACAGAAAGGCGCCACGTTAAACCTTCCACACGAGCCATACAGAAAAGCGCCACGTTAAACCTTCCACGCGAGCTTAACAGAAATGCGCCATGGTAAACCTTCCACACGAGGCGCCACGTTAAACCTTCCACACGAGCCAAACAGAAAGGCGCCACGTTAAACCTTCCACACGAGCCAAACAGAAAGGCGCCACGTTAAACCTTCCACACGAGCCAAACAGAAAGGCGCAACGTTAAACCTTCCACACAAGCCAAACAGAAAGGCGCCACATTAAAAAACCTTACAATAGAGCCAAACAGAAAGGCGCCACAGTAAACCTTCCACACGAGCTATACAGAAAGGCGCCATATTTAACCTTCCACACTAGCCATACAGAAAGGCGCCTCGTTAAACCTTTCACACGAGCCAAACAGAAAGATGTAACAGTAAACCTTCCACACGAGCCATACAAAAAGGCGTCACGTTAAACCTTCCACACGAGCCGTACAAAAAGGCGCCACGATAACTTTCCACATCAGCCATACAGAAAGGCGCCACGTTAAACTTTCCACACGAGCAATACAGAAAGGCGCCATGTTAAACCTTCCACACGAGCCATAAAGAAAGGCGCCTTGTTAAACCTTCCACACGAGCCATACAGAAAGGCGCCACGTTAAACTTTCCACATCAGCCATACAGAAAGGCGCCACGTTAAACTGTCCACACGAGCAATACAGAAAGGCGCCTTGTTAAACCTTCCACACGAGCCATACAGAAAGGCGCCTTGTTAAACCTTCCACACGAGCCATACAGAAAGGCGCCACGTTTAATCTTCCACACGCCCCATACAGAAAGGCACCATGTTAATCCTTCCACACGAGTCAAACAGAAAGTCGCCACATGTGTGCCTTTTCGTGTCAAGCTGTTGCCACCTTCCACGCATTAAAAGGTTTTTACTGCAGATATATTAGCTTTCTCTCACTTTGAACACTGCCACTTGATATTGTAATTTATAAGTTTATGTACCAATTGAACCGATGAAAACAGGAGAGGAAAAACAAGGTCATTCTCGCTTTTTTATAATGGACCAACTGTTACATACACATTGTACCCCTGACACTTGCGCAGAGTTTTTACAGCATGCCGAAAAGCGGTGTGAGAGCGACCTGCGTGGTAAAGGAAATGTACATCTCAGTCAGAGACAGGCCTGGTATACGTACTGTACGTGTCTGTCAGGGATAGTGACAGGCGTGGTATACGTACTGTACGTGTCTGTCAGGGATAGTGACAGGCGTGGTATACGTACTGTACCTGTCTGTCAGGGATAGTGACAGGCCTGGTATACGTACTGTACGTGTCTGTCAGGGATAGTGACAGGCGTGGTATACGTACTGTACGTGTCTGTCAGGGATAGTGACAGGTGTAGTATACGTACTGTACCTGTCTGTCAGGGATAGTGACAGGCCTGGTATACGTACTGTACGTGTCTGTCAGGGATAGTGACAGGCGTGGTATACGTACTGTACGTGTCTGTCAGGGATAGTGACAGGCGTGGTATACGTACTGTACATGTCTGTCAGGGATAGTGACAGGCCTGGTATACGTACTGTACGTGTCTGTCAGGGATAGTGACAGGCCTGGTATACGTACTGTACGTGTCTGTCAGGGATAGTGACAGTCGTGGTATACGTACTGTACGTGTCTGTCAGGGATAGTGACAGGCGTGGTATACGTACTGTACATGTCTGTCAGGGATAGTGACAGTCGTGGTATACGTACTGTACGTGTCTGTCAGGGATAGTGACAGGCGTGGTATACGTACTGTACGTGTCTGTCAGGGATAGTGACAGGCGTGGTATACGTACTGTACGTGTCTGTCAGGGATAGTGACAGGTGTAGTATACGTACTGTACGTGTCTGTCAGGGATAGTGACAGGCGTGGTATACGTACTGTACGTGTCTGTCAGGGATAGTGACATGCATGGTATACGTACTGTACGTGTCTGTCAGGGATAGTGACAGGTGTGGTATACGTACTGTACGTGTCTGTCAGGGATAGTGACGGGTGTGGTATACGTACTGTACATGTCTGTCAGGGATAGTGACAGGTGTGGTATACGTACTGTACGTGTCTGTCAGGGATAGTGACAGGCGTGGTATACGTAATGTACATGTCTGTCAGGGAAAGTGACAGGTGTGGTATACGTACTGTACGTGTCTGTCAGGGATAGTGACAGGTGTGGTATACGTACTGTACGTGTCTGTCAGGGATAGTGACAGGTGTGGTATACGTACTGTACGTGTCTGTCAGGGATAGTGACAGGTGTGGTATACGTACTGTACATGTCTGTCAGGGATAGTGACAGGTGTGGTATACGTACTGTACGTGTATGTCAGGGATAGTGACAGGCGTGGTATACGTACTGTACATGTCTGTCAGGGATAGTGACAGGTGTAGTATACGTACTGTACATGTCTGTCAGGGATAGTGACAGGCGTGGTATACGTACTGTACATGTCTGTCAGGGATAGTGACAGGTGTAGTATACGTACTGTACATGTCTGTCAGGGATAGTGACAGGCGTGGTATACGTACTGTACGTGTCTGTCAGGGATAGTGACAGGTGTAGTATACGTACTGTACATGTCTGTCAGGGATAGTGACAGGCGTGGTATACGTACTGTACATGTCTGTCAGGGATAGTGACAGGCCTGGTATACGTACTGTACGTGTCTGTCAGGGATAGTGACAGGTGTGGTATACGTACTGTACATGTCTGTCAGGGATAGTGACAGGCCTGGTATACGTACTGTACATGTCTGTCAGGGATAGTGACAGGCGTGGTATACGTACTGTACATATCTGTCAGGTATAGTGACAGGTGTGGTATACGTACTGTACATGTCTGTCAGGGATAGTGACAGGCGTGGTATACGTACTGTACGTGTCTGTCAGGGATAGTGACAGGTGTGGTATACGTACTGTACGTGTCTGTCAGGGATAGTGACAGGTGTGGTATACGTACTGTACGTGTCTGTCAGGGATAGTGACAGTCGTGGTATACGTACTGTACGTGTCTGTCAGGGATAGTGACAGGTGTGGTATACGTACTGTACGTGTCTGTCAGGGATAGTGACAGGTGTGGTATACGTACTGTACGTGTCTGTCAGGGATAGTGACAGGCGTGGTATACGTACTGTACGTGTCTGTCAGGGATAGTGACAGGTGTGGTATACGTACTGTACATGTCTGTCAGGGATAGTCACAGGTGTGGTATACGTACTGTACGTGTCTGTCAGGGATAGTGACATGCGTGGTATACGTACTGTACGTATCTGTCAGGGATAGTGACAGGTGTGGTATACGTACTGTACGTGTCTGTCAGGGATAATGACAGGTGTGGTATACGTACTGTACGTGTCTGTCAGGGATATTGACAGGCGTGGTATACGTACTGTATGTGTCTGTCAGGGATAGTGATAGGTGTGGTATACGTACTGTACATGTCTGTCAGGGATAGTGACAGGTGTGGTATACGTACTGTACGTGTCTGTCAGGGATAGTGACAGGCGTGGTATACGTACTGTTCGTGTCTGTCAGGGATAGTGACAGGTGTGGTATACGTACTGTACGTGTCTGTCAGGGATAGTGACATGCATGGTATACGTACTGTACGTGTCTGTCAGGGATAGTGACAGGTGTGGTATACGTACTGTACGTGTCTGTCAGGGATATTGACAGGCGTGGTATACGTAATGTACCTGTCTGTCAGGGATATTGACAGGTGTGGTATACGTACTGTACGTGTCTGTCTGGTATAGTGACAGGTGTGGTATACGTACTGTACGTATCTGTCAGGGATAGTGACAGGTGTGGTATACGTACTGTACGTGTCTGTCAGGGATAGTGACAGGTGTGGTATACGTACTGTACGTGTCTGTCAGGGATAGTGAGAGGCGTGGTATACGTACTGTACGTGTCTGTCAGGGATAGTGACAGGTGATGTATACGTACTGTACGTGTCTGTCAGAGATAGTGACAGGCGTGGTATACGTACTGTACGTGTCTGTCAGGGATAATGACAGGCGTGGTATACGTACTGTACATGTCTGTCAGGGATAGTGACAGGTGTGGTATACGTACTGTACATGTCTGTCAGGGATAGTGACAGGCGTGGTATACGTACTGTACGTGTCTGTCAGGGATAGTGACAGGTGTGGTATACGTACTGTACATGTCTGTCAGGTATAGTGACAGGCGTGGTATACGTACTGTACATGTCTGTCAGGGATAGTGACAGGCGTGGTATACGTACTGTACGTGTCTGTCAGGGATAGTGACAGGTGATGTATACGTACTGTACGTGTCTGTCAGGGATAGTGACATGCGTGGTATACGTACTGTACGTGTCTGTCAGGGATAGTGACATGCGTGGTATACGTACTGTACGTGTCTGTCAGGGATAGTGACAGGCGTGGTATACGTACTGTACATGTCTGTCAGGGATAGTGACAGTCGTGGTATACGTACTGTACGTGTCTGTCAGGGATAGTGACAGGCGTGGTATAAGTACTGTACGTGTCTGTCAGGGATAGTGACATGCGTGGTATAAGTACTGTACGTGTCTGTCAGGGATAGTGACGGGCGTGGTATACGTACTGTATGTGTCTGTCAGGGATAGTGATAGGTGTGGTATACGTACTGTACATGTCTGTCAGGGATAGTGACAGGTGTAGTATACGTACTGTACGTGTCTGTCAGGGATAGTGACAGGCCTGGTATACGTACTGTACATGTCTGTCAGGGATAGTGACAGGTGTAGTATACGTACTGTACGTGTCTGTCAGGGATAGTGACAGGCGTGGTATACGTACTGTACGTGTCTGTCAGGGATAGTGACAGATGTGGTATACGTACTGTACGTGTCTGTCAGGGATAGTGACAGGCCTGGTATACGTACTGTACATGTCTGTCAGGGATAGTGACAGGTGTGGTATACGTACTGTACGTGTCTGTCAGGGATAGTGACAGGTGTGGTATACGTACTGTACATGTCTGTCAGGGATAGTGACAGGTGTGGTATACGTACTGTACATGTCTGTCAGGGATAGTGACAGGTGTGGTATACGTACTGTACGTGTCTGTCAGGGATAGTGACAGGTGTGGTATACGTACTGTACATGTCTGTCAGGGATAGTGACAGGCCTGGTATACGTACTGTACGTGTCTGTCAGGGATAGTGACAGGTGTGGTATACCTACTGTACGTGTCTGTCAGGGATAGTGACAGGTGTGGTATACGTACTGTACGTGTCTGTCTGGTATAGTGACAGATGTGGTATACGTACTGTACGTGTCTGTCAGGGATAGTGAGAGGCGTGGTATACGTACTGTACGTGTCTGTCAGGGATAGTGACAGGTGATGTATACGTACTGTACGTGTCTGTCAGAGATAGTGACAGGCGTGGTATACGTACTGTACGTGTCTGTCAGGGATAATGACAGGCGTGGTATACGTACTGTACGTGTATGTCAGGGATAATGACAGGCGTGGTATACGTACTGTACGTGTCTGTCAGGGATAGTGACAGGCCTGGTATACGTACTGTACATGTCTGTCAGGGATAGTGACAGGCCTGGTATACGTACTGTACGTGTCTGTCAGGGATAGTGACAGGCGTGGTATACGTACTGTACGTGTCTGTCAGGGATAGTGACAGATGTGGTATACGTACTGTACGTGTCTGTCAGGGATAGTGACAGGCCTGGTATACGTACTGTACATGTCTGTCAGGGATAGTGACAGGTGTGGTATACGTACTGTACGTGTCTGTCAGGGATAGTGACAGGTGTGGTATACGTACTGTACATGTCTGTCAGGGATAGTGACAGGTGTGGTATACGTACTGTACATGTCTGTCAGGGATAGTGACATGTGTGGTATACGTACTGTACGTGTCTGTCAGGGATAGTGACAGGTGTGGTATACGTACTGTACATGTCTGTCAGGGATAGTGACAGGCCTGGTATACGTACTGTACGTGTCTGTCAGGGATAGTGACAGGTGTGGTATACCTACTGTACGTGTCTGTCAGGGATAGTGACAGGTGTGGTATACGTACTGTACATGTCTGTCAGGGATAGTGACAGGCCTGGTATACGTACTGTACGTGTCTGTCAGGGATAGTGACAGGTGTGGTATACCTACTGTACGTGTCTGTCAGGGATAGTGACAGGTGTGGTATACGTACTGTACGTGTCTGTCTGGTATAGTGACAGATGTGGTATACGTACTGTACGTGTCTGTCAGGGATAGTGAGAGGCGTGGTATACGTACTGTACGTGTCTGTCAGGGATAGTGACAGGTGATGTATACGTACTGTACGTGTCTGTCAGAGATAGTGACAGGCCTGGTATACGTACTGTACATGTCTGTCAGGGATAGTGACAGGCCTGGTATACGTACTGTACGTGTCTGTCAGGGATAGTGACAGGCGTGGTATACGTACTGTACGTGTCTGTCAGGGATAGTGACAGATGTGGTATACGTACTGTACGTGTCTGTCAGGGATAGTGACAGGCCTGGTATACGTACTGTACATGTCTGTCAGGGATAGTGACAGGTGTGGTATACGTACTGTACGTGTCTGTCAGGGATAGTGACAGGTGTGGTATACGTACTGTACATGTCTGTCAGGGATAGTGACAGGTGTGGTATACGTACTGTACATGTCTGTCAGGGATAGTGACATGTGTGGTATACGTACTGTACGTGTCTGTCAGGGATAGTGACAGGTGTGGTATACGTACTGTACATGTCTGTCAGGGATAGTGACAGGCCTGGTATACGTACTGTACGTGTCTGTCAGGGATAGTGACAGGTGTGGTATACCTACTGTACGTGTCTGTCAGGGATAGTGACAGGTGTGGTATACGTACTGTACGTGTCTGTCTGGTATAGTGACAGATGTGGTATACGTACTGTACGTGTCTGTCAGGGATAGTGAGAGGCGTGGTATACG
Source organism: Pecten maximus (assembly GCF_902652985.1). NCBI lineage: Eukaryota > Metazoa > Mollusca > Bivalvia > Pectinida > Pectinidae > Pecten > Pecten maximus. The sequence continues at coordinate 10,073,947 of NC_047028.1, read as the reverse complement.
TACTGTACGTGTCTGTCAGGGATAGTGACAGGTGATGTATACGTACTGTACGTGTCTGTCAGAGATAGTGACAGGCGTGGTATACGTACTGTACGTGTCTGTCAGGGATAATGACAGGCCTGGTATACGTACTGTACGTGTATGTCAGGGATAATGACAGGCGTGGTATACGTACTGTACGTGTATGTCAGGGATAGTGACAGTCGTGGTATACGTACTGTACGTGTCTGTCAGAGATAGTGACAGTCGTGGTATACGTACTGCACGTGTCTGTCAGGGAAAGTGACAGTCGTGGTATACGTACTGTACGTGTCTGTCAGGGATAGTGACAGGCCTGGTATACGTACTGTACGTGTCTGTCAGGGATAGTGACAGGTGTGGTATACGTACTGTACATGTCTGTCAGGGATAGTGACAGGCCTGGTATACGTACTGTACGTGTCTGTCAGGGATAGTGACAGGTGTGGTATACCTACTGTACGTGTCTGTCAGGGATAGTGACAGGTGCGGTATACGTACTGTACGTGTCTGTCAGGGATAGTGACACAGCGTGGTATACGTACTGTACGTGTCTGTCAGGGATAGTGACACAGCGTGGTATACGTACTGTACGTGTCTGTCAGGGAAAGTGACAGGCGTGGTATACGTACTGTACATGTCTGTCAGGGATAGTAACAGGCGTGGTATACGTACTGTACATGTTTGTCAGGTTCTGGGATAGTGACAGACGTGGTGTACGTACTGTACATGTTGTCAGGGATAGTGAAAGGTGTGGTATACGTACTGTACGTGTCTGTCAGGGATAGTGACAGTCGTGGTATACGTACTGTACATGTCTGTCAGGGATAGTGACATGTGTGGTTTACGTACTGTACGTGTCTGTCAGGGATAGTGACAGTCGTGGTATACGTACTGTACGTGTCTGTCAGGGATAGTGACATGTGTGGTTTACGTACTGTACGTGTCTGTCAGGGATAGTGACAGGTGTGGTATATGCACTGTACGTGTCTGTCAGGGATAGTGACAGGCGTGGTATACGTACTGTACGTGTCTGTAAGGGATAGTGACAGGCGTGGTATACGTACTGTACATGTCTGTCAGGGATAGTGACAGGCGTGGTATACGTACTGTACGTGTCTGTCAGGGATAGTGACAGGTGTGGTATACATGTACGTACTGTACGTGTCTGTCAGGGATAGTTACAGGTGTAGTATACGTACTTTACATGTCTGTCAGGGATAGTGACAGGTGTGGTATACGTACTCTACGTGTCTGTCAGGGATAGTGACAGACGTGGTATACGTACTGTACGTGTCTGTCAGGGATAGTGACAGGCGTGGTATACGTACTGTACATGTCTGTCAGGGATAGTGAGAGGTGTGGTATACGTACTGTACGTGTCTGTCTGGTATAGTGACAGGTGTGGTATACGTACTGTACGTGTCTGTCAGGGATAGTGAGAGGCGTGGTATACGTACTGTACGTGTCTGTCAGGGATAGTGACAGGTGATGTATACGTACTGTACGTGTCTGTCAGAGATAGTGACAGGCGTGGTATACGTACTGTACGTGTCTGTCAGGGATAGTGACAGTCGTGGTATACGTACTGTACGTGTCTGTCAGGGATAGTGACAGGTGTGGTATACGTACTGTACGTGTCTGTCAGGGATAGTGACAGGTGTGGTATACGTACTGTACGTGTCTGTCAGGGATAGTGACAGGCGTGGTATACGTACTGTACGTGTCGGTCAGGAATAGTGACAGTCGTGGTATACGTACTGTACATGTCTGTCATGGATAGTGACATGCTTGGTATACGTACTGTACGTGTCTGTCAGGGATAGTGACAGGCGTGGTATACGTACTGTATGTGTCTGTCAGGGATAATGACAGGCATGGTATACGTACTGTACGTGTCTGTCAGGGATAGTGACAGGTGTGGTATACGTACTGTACGTGTCTGTCAGGGATAGTGACAGTCGTGGTATACGTACTGTACGTGTCTGTCAGGGATAGTGACGGGTGTGGTATACGTACTGTACGTGTCTGTCCGGGATAGTGACAGGCGTGGTATACGTACTGTACATGTCTGTCAGGGATAGTGACAGACGTGGTATACGTACTGTACGTGTCTGTCAGGGATAGTGACAGGTGTGGTATACGTACTGTACATGTCTTGCAGGGATAGTGACAGGTGTGGTATACATACTGTACGTGTCTGTCAGAGATATTGACAGGTGTGGTATACGTACTGTACATGTCTGTCAGGGATAGTGACAGGTGTGGTATACGTACTGTACGTGTCTGTCAGGGATAGTGACAGTCGTGGTATACGTACTGTACGTGTCTGTCAGAGATAGTGACAGGTGTGGTATACGTACTGTACATGTATGTCAGGGATAGTGACAGGTGTGGTATACGTACTGAACATGTCTGTCAGGGATAGTGACAGGCGTGGTATACGTACTGTACATGTCTGTCAGGGATAGTGACAGTCGTGGTATACGTACTGTACGTGTCTGTCAGGGATAGTGACAGGCGTGGTATACGTACTGTACGTGTCTGTCAGGGATAGTGACATGCATGGTATAAGTACTGTACGTGTCTGTCAGGGATAGTGACAGGTGTGGTATACGTACTGTACATGTCTGTCAGGGATAGTGACAGGCGTGTTATACGTACTGTACATGTCTGTCAGGGATAGTGACAGTCGTGGTATACGTACTGTACGTGTCTGTCAGGGATAGTGACAGGTGTGGTATACGTACTGTACGTGTCTGTCAGGGATAGTGACATGCATGGTATACGTACTGTACATGTCTGTCAGGGATAGTAACAGGCGTGGTATACGTACTGTATGTGTCTGTCAGGGTTAGTGATAGGTGTGGTATACGTACTGTACATGTCTGTCAGGGATAGTGACAGGTGTGGTATACGTACTGTATGTGTCTGTCAGGGTTAGTGATAGGTGTGGTATACGTACTGTACGTGTCTGTCAGTGATAGTGACAGGTGTGGTATACGTACTGTACGTGTCTGTCAGGGATAGTGACAGGTGTGGTATACGTACTGTACGTGTCTGTCAGGGATAGTGACAGGTGTGGTATACGTACTGTATGTGTCTGTCAGGGTTAGTGATAGGTGTGGTATACGTACTGTATGTGTCTGTCAGGGTTAGTGATAGGTGTGGTATACGTACTGTACGTGTCTGTCAGTGATAGTGACAGGTGTGGTATACGTACTGTACGTGTCTGTCAGGGATAGTGACAGGTGTGGTATACGTACTGTACGTGTCTGTCAGGGATATTGACAGGCGTGGTATACGTAATGTACGTGTCTGTCAGGGATATTGACAGATGTGGTATACGTACTGTACGTGTCTGTCTGGTATAGTGACAGGTGTGGTATACGTACTGTACGTGTCTGTCAGGGATAGTGAGAGGCGTGGTATACGTACTGTACGTGTCTGTCAGGGATAGTGACAGGTGATGTATACGTACTGTGCATGTCTGTCAGAGATAGTGACAGGCGTGGTATACGTACTGTACGTGTCTGTCAGGGATAATGACAGGCGTGGTATACGTACTGTACATGTATGTCAGGGATAGTGACAGGTGTGGTATACGTACTGTACGTGTCTGTCAGGGATAGTGACAGGCGTGGTATACGTACTGTACGTGTCTGTCAGAGATAGTGACAGTCGTGGTATACGTACTGTACATGTCTGTCAGGGATAGTGACAGACGTGGTATACGTACTGTACATGTCTGTCAGGGATAGTGACAGACGTGGTATACGTACTGTACATGTCTGTCAGGGATAGTGACAGACGTGGTATACGTACTGTACATGTCTGTCAGGGATAGTGACAGGTGTTGTATACGTACTGTACGTGTCTGTCAGGGATAATGACAGCTGTGGTATACGTACTGTACGTGTCTGTCAGGGATAATGACAGCTGTGGTATACGTACTGTACATGTCTGTCAGGGATAGTGACAGTCGTGGTATACGTACTGTACATGTCTGTCAGGGATAGTGACAGGCGTGGTATACGTACTGTACGTGTCTGTCAGGGATAGTGACAGTCGTGGTATACGTACTGTACATGTCTGTCAGGGATAGTGACAGGCGTGGTATACGTACTGTACATGTCTGTCAGGGATAGTGACAGGCGTGGTATACGTACTGTACGTGTCTGTCAGGGATAGTGACAGTCGTGGTATACGTACTGTACATGTCTGTCAGGGATAGTGACAGTCGTGGTATACGTACTGTACATGTCTGTCAGGGATAGTGACAGTCGTGGTATACGTACTGTACATGTTTGTCAGGGATAGTGACAGGTGTGGTATACGTACTGTACATGTCTGGCAGGGATAGTGACAGGCGTTGTATACGTACTGTACGTGTCTGTCAGGGATAGTGACAGTCGTGGTATACGTACTGTACATGTCTGTCAGGGATAGTGACAGGTGTGGTATACGTACTGTACGTGTCTGTCAGGGATAGTGACAGGTGTGGTATACGTACTGTACATGTCTGTCAGGGATAGTGACAGGCGTGGTATACGTACTGTACGTGTCTGTCAGGGAAAGTGACAGGTGTGGTATACGTACTGTACGTGTCTGTCAGGAATAGTGACAGTCGTGGTATACGTACTGTACATGTTTGTCAGGGATAGTGACAGGCGTGGTATACGTACTGTACATGTCTGTCAGGGATAGTGACAGGCGTTGTATACGTACTGTACGTGTCTGCCAGGGATAGTGACAGTCGTGGTATACGTACTGTACATATCTGTCAGGGATAGTGACAGTCGTGGTATACGTACTGTACATGTCTGTCAGAGATAGTGACAGGTGTGGTATACGTACTGTACATGTCTGTCAGGGATAGTGACAGGCGTGGTATACGTACTGTACGTGTCTGTCAGGGATAGTGACATGTGTGGTATACGTACTGTACGTGTCTGTCAGGGATAGTGACAGGTGTGGTATATGCACTGTACGTGTCTGTCAGGGATAGTGACAGGCGTGGTATACGTACTGTACGTGTCTGTAAGGGATAGTGACAGGCGTGGTATACGTACTGTACATGTCTGTCAGGGATAGTGACAGTCGTGGTATACGTACTGTACGTGTCTGTCAGGGATAGTGACAGGTGTGGTATACATGTACGTACTGTACGTGTCTGTCAGGGATAGTTACAGGTGTAGTATACGTACTTTACATGTCTGTCAGGGATAGTGACAGGTGTGGTATACGAACTCTACGTGTCTGTCAGGGATAGTGACAGACGTGGTATACGTACTGTACGTGTCTGTCAGGGATAGTGACAGGCGTGGTATACGTACTGTACATGTCTGTCAGGGATAGTGACAGGCGTGGTATACGTACTGTACGTGTCTGTCAGGGATAGTGACAGGTGTGGTATACGTACAGTACGTGTCTGTCAGGGATAGTGACAGGTGTGGTATACGTACTGTAAGTGTCTGTCAGGGATAGTGACAGGTGTGGTATACGTACTGTACGTGTCTGTCAGGGATAGTGACAGGTGTAGTATACGTACTGTACGTGTCTGTCAGGGATAGTGACAGGCGTGGTATACGTACTGTACGTGTCTGTCAGGGATAGTGACAGTCGTGGTATACGTACTGTACATGTCTGTCAGGGATAGTGACAGGTGTGGTATACATACTGTACGTGTCTGTCAGGGATAGTGAGAGGCGTGGTATACGTACTGTACGTGTCTGTCAGGGATAGTGACAGTCGTGGTATACGTACTGTACATGTCTGTCAGGGATAGTGACAGGTGTGGTATACGTACTGTATATGTCTGTCAGGGATAGTGACAGGTGTGGTATACGTACTGTACGTGTCTGTCAGGGATAGTGACAGGTGTGTTATACGTACTGTACGTGTCTGTCAGGGATAGTGACAGGCGTGGTAAACGTTTTTGATTTTGGACAATTATGGGGAAAGCATCATTCCAATGTATTATACATATACTGTGGTACCCATATACCTGCATGCATTTAACGATTTACAAGTAACTCTCTGAATTTGATTAGCATGGACACGCCTTACAAATCGGCCTCACCGTGTCAGAGTACTTAGATTGTATATCATACACGGAGGTTGAAGTCTCCAGTAAAAGTGGTACTCTGTCACGATATCTTCTCTGAGAGGCTAAAGCGTCGTCTTAGAAAGTTGGCTTGTTATTCTAACGAAGGCCACTTGTTAAATATGGCTAGGCCGAAAGTGTCAAATCGACACCATTTTGACATGACGCTCCTGACTAGGCGAGTCACTTGCGATTTTTATACTACTTATGTATTATAAGTCTGACATGGAGTACATATTGTTCTTTACCTTTTCATTATTATTTTTTTAAATAATGAAACATGTACTTTACACAAAATCCCCGGGGATTCCACTTGCACATAGCTCTAAGACCTTAATAAGCGGTAAAGTATGGTAGATCCGTGTCGAGGGGGCTGTTAGTAAGTTTGTCTAATTCCGCGTCACAACACACTTCGATACTCCACAAAAGGGGTTCCGAAAGGTTGTTCAGACATATAATTAAGATAACTTTTACACATTGTAACAAATAATTCATGGTCAATAAAGAAATATGCAATGATATTTCAATTTTAAAACAACACAAGTTAAATCAAGTAATGGGTTGAGTTTAAATGTTTGGAATCATATAATAATACCCAGTAGTGATACATAGTGTTCAGTAGTTATATATATAAATCTTCCAGTATAATACTTACATTTGTATGATCTGGATACAATATCGAAATAATATCTGTAAAGTAATCAGTACGACTGTGACAGTATAATAAATATGTACATGTACTTCGGTTTACAACTGAATCAGATTTTAATAACTACAGCACTTTAATAAACTAATGTCACAGAACACAGATTAATTGCTATACCATTGATTATTATTAGCATAAATGTATATTATCCGGATTCAAGTAGAATACTAGCCGTGATAAGGCATTTCCGGTATACTAGTCAAAGTCGCAACAGTGCTTAAATTGAATTGTACAATAAGCTTTGGCATGAAAGAGTCGCGACGAATCAGACAATTTTAATTTCAGGCCAGGTGTGTGATGAACAGATGTTGATCTAGACTTCATCAATATGATTTTATTATGTATTCTGTCATTTTCTCTTCCTATTCCATTTCTTTCTCTTTTCTGGATGGTAGACCATAACTCCTTAGATGGTAAGTGGATATATGTATTATGTTATAACCGATGTATGACCACACCTTTTGATTATGGATGACCTAAATATTTTGTCAGCAAACTGTCAGGGACTGGGGGAACACGTTAAGAGAAAGGATATTTTCTCATATCTGAGAGCAAAAGATATATTGTCTACAAGATACCCATTTTACAGCAGAAAAAGATAATTTGATTCGCAGCGAGTGGGGATATGAATGTTACTTTAATTCTTTTAAATCAAATGCTAGAGGAGTTGCAATTTTATTTAATAATAATTTTGAATTTGAAATTAAAAAAACAAAATCGGACTCAACTGGTAACTTTTTAGCAATTAACCTAGAAATTAGAAATATGGAATTTACTCTGATTACTGTCTATGGCCCTTATTCAGACAATCCTAATTTTTTTAACCTTATTGATGATACTATAGATATTTTCAGTAATAATAGAATAATAATATGTGGTGATTTTAATCTAGTTTTAAATCCTGATAAAGATTATGATAAGAGTTACAGAAACATAAACAATTCAAAAGCCAGAGAGAAGATCTTAGAAATAATTGAAAACCACAACCTAGTCGATATATATAGAGAACAGCATCCTGATAGCATTAGATATACATGGAGAAAGCCAAATCCATTAAAACAGTCTAGATTAGACTTTTTCCTAATTTCAGAAAATATTTCGTCGTTAGTAATAAATTCTTCCATAGAAACAGGATATAGATCAGACCATTCATTTCCCAAAATTTGTATGCAACTTCATGAATTTAAGAGAGGTAAAGGACTGTGGAAATTTAACAATTCGTTACTTAGTGATGTAGAATATATAGATGTTGTTGATAATATTATCCTAGAAACTAAAAAACAATATTGCTTACCTATGTATAATATAGACAATTTAGAAAATATTCCAAATTCAGAAATACAATTTAATATCGATGACCAACTATTTCTTGAGACACTTCTGATGAATATAAGGGGAAAAACAATATCTCATGCTGCTTATAGGAAAAGATCACAAAATTTAACAGAAATTAATCTTCAAAAATCAATAGAAGAATTAGAAAGTCAAAGTGTTTTAAATACAATAGAAATTGATAAAAAGAAAAAAGAATTAGAAGAAATCAGAACGAAAAAGATAAAAGGCAGCATTATTAGATCTAGGGCAAAGTGGGAAGAAGAAGGTGAGAAACCAACTAATTACTTTTTCAGTTTGGAAAATAGAAACTTTACATCAAAAATAGTTCCAAAAATTCAGTTAGAAGATGGCACCTTAATTACAAAACAAGAAGAAATTCTAGATAAAATCCAATGCTTTTATGAAAATTTATATAATTCAGATGATACTTTAACTGATATAACTCTTGATTCTCTTATTGATTTCGAAAACATCCCAAAACTAAATATGTATGAATCTGATAAATTAGAAGGACTTATAACTATTGAGGAAGCATATAAGACATTAAGCAATATGAAAAATAATAAAAGTCCTGCCTCTGATGGCTATACCGTTGAATTTTTAAAATATTTTTGGGAACAACTTGGGTATTTCATTGTCCGTTCACTAAATTATGGGTACATGAAAGGAGAATTATCTGTAACACAACGCCACGGTGTAATAATTTGTATTCCAAAAAAAGATAAACCACGTCAATATATCAAAAACTGGAGACCTATAACTTTATTAAATATTACATATAAAATTGGATCAGGGGTTATTGCAAATAGAATAAAATCAGTTTTGGACATAATTGTTAACAAAGATCAATCAGGTTTTATAGCAGGTCGATACATTGGGGAAAACACTAGACTTTTATATGACATTATGAATTATACTGAAGAAAATGATATTCCGGGGATGGTTTTAATGATAGATTTTGAAAAGGCGTTCGATTCTGTTTCTTTTAACTTCATAGCAAAAGTGTTAGATTTTTTTGGTTTCGGAAATTATATAAAAAATTGGGTACAATTGTTTAACTGTAATGTAGGAGCTTCTATTAATCAGGGAGGGAATCTTTCATCATTTTTCAGAATAAAAAGGGGATGTAGACAAGGGGATCCGATCGCACCATATATCTTCATTCTTTGTGCCGAAATTCTTGCTATTAGGCTTAGAAATAACAAACATATTAAGGGGATAGAAGTTGATAATACAAATATTTTACTTTCACAATATGCAGATGACACATACTTAACTCTTGATGGATCTGAGGAATCTCTTAAAGAAACAATGAATGAATTAAATATTTTTGCATCAATTTCAGGATTAAAAATTAATATTGATAAGACAGAAATTGTATGGATTGGCAGTAAAAAATATAGTCAAGATAAATTTCTACCTGAACTAAACTTGAAATGGGGAAAAGAAAAATTCACTCTATTAGGAATAGATTTCAGCGTTGATCTACATGAAATGATTAAAATGAACTTTGATAAGAAAATAGTAAAATTAGAAAATATTATTACTGCTTGGAGCAGACGTAACTTAACTCCAATAGGTAAAATTCATTTAATAAAATCATTAATGATCTCCCAATTTAATCATTTATTTATTGCTCTACCAAACCCAGGTGACAAGATAATTAAAAAAATAAACTCTATTTTATTTGAATTTTTGTGGCATAGTAAAGTGGATAAAATTAAAAGAGATATTATTGTACAAGATCACTCTCATGGGGGACTAAAAATGCTCAATACTCAAAATTTTGTTGATTCATTAAAAATTGGCTGGGTTAAGCGACTGTTTCAATCTTCAGGAAAATGGAAAACACTACTAGAAAAATATTTAGACCTAGATAAACTAATGAATATTGGAGGGAACTATATAGATCTATGCCAACAAAATATTAGCAATTCTTTTTGGAAAGATGTACTTAGGGCTTGGTCAAGATTAGATAACTCTACTAATATGAAAATAGTCAAAGGGAAAGCACTCTTGCATACACCTGTCTGGCATAACAAAAATATTACAATAGGTGGTGGAACAATTTTCTACTCTAAGTGGTATGAAAAGGGTATTTATGTCATTGGTGACTTCTTTAAAGATGTAAACAACAACACTTTTTTCTCTTTTAATGAATTTATTCAAAAGTATAGCATTAACACTAACTTTTTGAAATATAATGGAGTAATATCTGCAATAAAAAAATGTTTACAACACTTTGAATTTGATTCCACTACTTATAACTTTGTATATCCAGTTTTACCTAGCAATATTGCAATATTTCTTAATATTAATAAAGGCTCGAAGATATTTTATGATATTCTAAATTCAAAGAATGATATTACTGCTAAAGGGAAAGAGAAATGGTCTAACGTACTTGATTTCAATTTAAATGATTGGTGTAGTATATATACACTTCCTTTTACAGTAAGTAAAAACTCACGATTACACTGGTTGCAATTTAGAATATCACATCATATCTTAACAACTAATTCATTTCTTTTCAAAGCCAAACTAACAAACAATCCATTCTGTAACTTTTGTAACTCAGAAATTGAATCAATTGTTCACCTTTTTTGGGAATGTGATCAAGTTCAGAATCTTCTTGAAGGTCTAGATATATTATTAGATGCATTATTTATTCCCTTTAGACTAAATAAAAAAACAATGCTTTTTGGTAAATATGATGGTGATTATAAAAATCCATCCTTTAAAGTAGATAATCAAATTATTTTGATTATAAAACAATACATATACAGAAACAGATGTCTGCATAAATCTTTAAATATCAACTCTTTACTCTATTGTATCTATGATCATTATAAAGTCAAAAAATTTTGTAGCTCTAAAAAAGGGGAAAAAGAAAAAAACAAATGTTTGGCTGAATGGAGAAAATGGGATAAACTTTTGCAGATTATGGAATAATACTTTTTTAATCTGTTTTATTGACTTATACATTACACATTTATTTGTATTAAATATTAATAATCGCATACATGTGGTACCTTCTTCTTTTGCTGGAATCCCAGTGTCTGACAATTGCAGTAAATATATATAATTGAGTTAATCTACATTTTTAGTAACAAGTCTACCATCCAGTCCTTTCCTCTTTTGGCATAAATTGTGTAAAGTATGATATTTATTTATTTTTTTTTTTTTTTCTTTTGTACTATCTTTGAATAAAAATACTTTAAAATATTACAAAGTACTCCCTTCCTTTTCTTCTTCTCCTTCCTTTCTTTCTTCCACTTTTCATCCTTCTTCTCTTCTTCTCCTTCCTTTCCTCTTCTTTATGTATGTCTGTATATGTCTATATGGATTTTTGTCGTTTTGTTCAAGATTAAATAATATAAATGTTATGATTTGTATCCTGTCCACGTGTATCTGTGTTTGTTTTTATCTTATACCATTGATGTTAGGTGTGTATGTTTGTTAGGGTGAGAGGGTGAAACCATATGACGTTAAATATGAAAGGTTTTGGAAGAATATATAGTGTGAAAGCTGAACAATTGAGTGAATAGATGCAATATACATTAATTTGAATGTCAAAAAGATAGAATGTAGAGTGAGTGAGTGAGTAAGTATGTAAATGTTTCCGAAGTAAAATATATATATGTACCTATGTATAATATGCCTTGGAAAAATAAAACAAATAAAAAAAAAAAAAAGAAATATGCAATGTATTAAAACAATGGTACCAAGAGCAATTGTTCAACCGTGACAACACCGCTATACAGCCAGTGTGAAAACAGTTCGACCGACAAGCATCACCACGCGAGAAAAACAAAAATTAATACTACTGATACCTTCCATATCTGGTAATTGAATAACATTGAAATATAGCTAAAAAAACTGGTGTTGTGTTGCTCGGTCTATCAATATGATACGTGATACATTTTTAACTGTTATTTGTCGATCACAAGCTGTTGATCTGATGAAAACCCACACAAAAAGAACTGGTGTGGTGTTCAGCCGCTTAAATATTGAAGACTTCTCACAGGTTTATTATTACTATTATTTACACAATTCGTCGTCAGAATTCGTCCATCTCCCGTATTCGTCCATCTTCAGGGTTCGTTCATCGTCAGGGTTTGTCCTTGTTATGATTCGTCAATCGTCAGGGTTCGTCCGTCTCCAGTATTCGTCAATCTTCAGTATTCCTCCTACGTCAGGGCTCGTCCATCCCATGGTTCGTCCATCGCCAGGGTTCGTCCATCGTCAGGGTTCGTCCATCGTCAAGGTTCGTCCATCGTCAAGATTCGTCCATCTCCATGGTTCGTCCGTCGTCAAGGTTCGTCCATCGTCAAGGTTCGTCCATCTCCATAGTTCGTCCATCGTCAAGGTTCGTCCATCGTCAGGGTTCGTCCATCGCCAGGGTTCGTCCATCTTCAGGATTCGTCCATCGTCAAGGTTCGTCCATCGTCAGGGTTCGTCCATCGTAAGGGTTCGTCCATCGTCAAGGTTCGGCCATCGTCAAGATTCGTCCATCTCCATGGTTCGTCCATCGTCAAGATTCGTCTATCGTCAAGGTTCGTCCATCGTCAGGGTTCGTCCATCGCCAGGGTTTGTCCATCTTCAGGATTCGTCCATCGTCAAGGTTCGTCCATCGTCAGGGTTCGTTCATCGTCAGGGTTCGTCCATCGTCAGGGTTCGTCCATCGTAAGGGTTCGTCCATCGTCAGGGTTCGTCCATCGTCAGGGTTCGTCCATCGTCAGGGATCGTCCATCGTCAGGATCCGTCCGTCGTCAGGGTTCGTCCATCGTCAGGGTTCGTCCATCGTCAAGGTACTTCCGTCGACAGGGCTCATAACTCTTTAAATCACAAGAAGGTGAAGACTACCGATTTTATTCTAATTAATTACCCTGGCAGTCTCTTGATGGTTCAAGGAGGTGAAGGCATACCAAGTTTGCTCTTATGAATTACCCTGGTTATCTCGTAATGTCACAAGGAGGTGAAGGCCTACCGATTATGTTGAAATGAATCACATTTGTTATCTCGTAATGTCACTAGGAGATGAAGGCATATATGCCGTTTATTTTCTTGTGAATTACCCTGGTTATCTCGTAATGTGACAAGTACCACATGTACTGTAATCCTAGAGTACGTGTTCCTGCTGATCCTATATCCCAGTGTTATTATATTTCACAAGTGTGGATTACTGAAAAGAAACGTTATTTTGTGATTGTAGTCTTTATTTCACAAGCTATCGAGCAGTTGCGTTCCACGGGCCCAATGGGCCACTTGTTATACGTGTATACAAATCTAAGCCATTTTAATGGCAAGCAACATTCTCTCAGTGTGGTGTCATAAAACAATTTCGAAAAGTATATTCTAAAACTACGATATTTAAGATGCAAAACAATTTCGGTTGACCAATTGTATGTTTGGAAACCAAACACAACATCTCTGCTTTTATACAGAAGTTTGTTTCGTTGTTCGATCGTCACATGGTTTGTAGTTGTTCATTTGAGTACGCCGCGCCTTAATACACGATGACGAGAAGTGACGTGTATGAATTTCACTTCATCACTTCGGATATCGGTCTGTTTGAATAATTCCAAAATCAATATAAGAGGGATTTACTCCTATCAACTAGATTGCGAGCAATGAATCCATCGCCTTTAATTCCTCGCTTCTTTAGTTTCTGTTTCGAAGCTACTCAATGGAATTGGCGAGCTTTTCAAAAAGACACAAAAACTACAGATTTAAAGCCACGCAGCAACGACTCGGGGTTGGAATTGGATTAGAAATTTCAGAGATATTTTACACAATAAGTTAAAAGGGGAATCTAGATTTTTTCACGTTTACATCAAAATACGTAAGTGCAAGACTGGCGTGTTACTGGATAGAAAAAAAACTTACTTGCCATTTCTTTCTATAAAGGGATATTTATCATAGATAACATGCTATTCATATTCGACACATCGTAAAGTTTCGGTATAATTTTAATCATGTGTAATTATAAATTAAAAGTAAATTGGTCACGTTTTATAATACAGACGGCGGAAACCCTTTCGAAACTCCGATATTGTTAAGTTTTTTAAATTGTTTTTCCCCTCAATTGTATATCTCCCCACGTACTGTCAGAAACTTACAAAAGCTGATTAATCCTGTTTTGCTGTCCGGATTTTACGATATTATAATTTAATCGGCGTAAATGCTACACAGACTTCAGCAGAGCGTCTGGAATTTTAAAGTCAGCAACAATAATATGTTATATTTTTTCATCAATTGAATTAACGGTTTGTTTTTTATATGACGATCTCAGGCTTACCGAAGACAATTTTATTACGGAGTCTCCTCCGATATTAGATTAGTGATTATTACTGCAGGTGTCTGTAAAACATCTTAACTTTTTGTATGGGTAGAATATTAAAAACTACCCTTATATTGGAAAGGTTTCCCGATTAGAATAATCAAATTGAGAGTTTTATTTGTAAATCCGCTGTGGGATTGCAAGTTCGTCCAAGGTTAAAATCGGCTTATTTTATTTTCTTTTTACTCCCGACATCCAGCTTGATCTAGGTTTTACAACATTGAGATCACTCTGCCATTGCCGATTCCAGTGTGGAATTAGCAGCAGTTCACCTTTTTTAAATGTCAGAGTACACATACAATCCTCCTATCAAAGAAATATAATTATTTCTAACACTAACATTACATCTATAGATAGGAAGTACAATACCTTGGGATTGAATTTTAAAGTTATGGACGACTAAAAAGTTAATATTTGTTTGCACGTATACACTCATTAATTTCAGATTGAAAAATCGGGAGATTCACTCCCAAATTAGGATTTTATTTTTCAATATTTCGCCAAAAAATGTCATCAGACAGAGATATCACCAAACTGTCATCAGAAAGAGACATTGCAAAATCTGTCATCTGACAAAATAGCTTTAAAACTCTCAACAGGTAGAGGTATCCTAAAAACTTTCATCAGACACAGACAACCCCAAACTGTCACCAGACCGAGACACCCCCACAACTATCATTAGACAGAGACATCCCCACAACTATCATCCGACAAAGACAGACCCACAACTATCATCGGACAGAGACATCCCCACAACTATCATCGGACAGAGACATTCCCACAACTGTCATTAGACAGAGACATCCCTACAATATCATCACACAGGATGTCCCCACAACTGTCATCAGACAGTGACATTCCCACAACTGTCATCAGACAGAGACATTCCCACAACAATCATCAGACAGAGACATCCCCACAACTATCATCAGACAGAGACATCCTCACAACTATCATCAGACAGAGACATCCACACAACTATCATCAGATAGAGACATCCCCACAACTATCATCAGACAGAGACATCCCACAACTATCATCAGACAGAGACATCCCCACAACTATCATCAGACAGAGACATCCCCACAACTATCATCAGACAGAGACATCCCCACAACTATCATCAGACAGAGACATCCCCACAACTATCATCAGACAGAGACATCCCCACAACTATCATCAGACAGAGACATCCCCACAACTATCATCAGACAGAGACATCCCCACAACTATCATCAGACAGAGACATCCCCACAACTATCATCAGACAGAGACATCCCCACAACTATCATCAGACAGAGACATCCCCACAACTATCATCAGACAGAGACATCCCCACAACTATCATCAGACAGAGACATCCCCACAACTATCATCAGACAGAGACATCACCACAACTATCATCAGACAGAGACATCCCCACAACTATCATCAGACAGAGACATCCCCACAACTATCATCAGACAGAGACATCACCACAACTATCATCAGACAGAGACATCCCCACAACTATCATCAGATAGAGACATCCCCACAACTATCATCAGACAGAGAGATCCTCACAACTATCATCAGACAGAGACATCCCCACAACTATCATCAGACAGAGACATCCCCACAACTATCATCAGACAGAGACATCCCCACAACTATCATCAGACAGAGACATCCTCACAACTATCATCAGACAGAGACATCCCCACAACTATCATCAGACAGAGACGTCCCCACAACTATCATCAGACAGAGACATCCCCACAACTATCATCTGACAGAGACATCCCCACAACTATCATCAGACAGAGACATCCCCACAACTATCATCAGACAGAGACATCCCCACAACTATCATCAGACAGAGACATCCCCACAACTATCATCAGACAGAGACATCCCCACAACTATCATCAGACAGAGACATCCCCACAACTATCATCAGACAGAGACATCCCCACAACTATCATCAGACAGAGACATCCCCACAACTATCATCAGACAGAGACATTCCCACAACTATCATCAGACAGAGACATCCCCCACAACTATCATCAGACAGAGACATCCCCACAACTATCATCAGACAGAGACATCCCCACAACTATCATCAGACAGAGACATCCCACAACTATCATCAGACAGAGACATCCCACAACTATCATCAGACAGAGACATCCCCACAACTATCATCAGACAGAGACATCCCCACAACTATCATCAGACAGAGACATCCCCACAACTATCATCAGACAGAGACATCCCCACAACTATCATCAGACAGAGACATCCCCACAACTATCATCAGACAGAGACATCCCCACAACTATCATCAGACAGAGACATCCCCACAACTATCATCAGACAGAGACATCCCCACAACTATCATCAGACAGAGACATCCCCACAACTATCATCAGACAGAGACATCCCACAACTATCATCAGACAGAGACATCCCCACAACTATCATCAGACAGAGACATCCCCACAACTATCATCAGACAGAGACATCCCACAACTATCATCAGACAGAGACATCCCCACAACTATCATCAGACAGAGACATCCCCACAACTATCATCAGACAGAGACATCCCCACAACTATCATCAGACAGAGACATCCCCACAACTATCATCAGATAGAGACATCCCCACAACTATCATCAGACAGAGACATCCCAAAACTATCATCAGACAGAGACATCCCCACAACTATCATCAGATAGAGACATCCCACAACTATCATCAGACAGAGACATCGCCACAACTATCATCAGACAGAGACATCCCCACAACTATCATCAGACAGAGACATCCCCACAACTATCATCAGACAGAGACATCCCACAACTATCATCAGACAGAGACATCCCACAACTATCATCAGACAGAGACATCCCCACAACTATCATCAGACAGAGACATCCCCACAACTATCATCAGACAGAGACATCCCCACAACTATCATCAGACAGAGACATCTCCACAACTATCATCAGACAGAGACATCCCACAACTATCATCAGACAGAGACATCCCCACAACTATTATCAGACAGAGACATCCCCACAACTATCATCAGACAGAAACATCCCCACAACTATCATCAGACAGAAACATCGTCAAAACTGTCACCAGACAGGGACACCCCCACAACTATCATCAGACAGAGACACCCCCACAACTATCATCAGACAGAGACATCCCCACAACTATCATCAGACAGAGACATCCCCACAACTATCATCTGACAGAGACATCCCCACAACTATCATCTGACAGAGACATGTCCGAACTGTCATCTGATAGAGTCATCCCTAAATCTGTCCGCAGATTACTTAACCCTTGCTGTAAAATACAATCGGGATTCACAATTGAATGACAGCGATCTATTGCAATATCTGCTCGCCTCCTATACGGACGGGTTGTGTATGTCACAAAAAGGATACTAAAATTGATGCATGTGTCAACATAAGGTATCCACGTTTCTTCTCTGTGAAAACGGCTCTGATCACCCAAACTATGTAGACATTGCAAGCGTCCATTTGACGTTGGGATTTACGACATGGCGGGAGTGATATGTATCCACTGTTATAAAAAAAAGAATATTGTTTTATATGTTCAACTATTTTAGAGCATTCAATTGTTGTTTATCGGAGCAGAATACTGTACCAATCACAAATCTATAAACGCAAGGTACGAGGTATGGGAGGATCATGGGTAATAGGGGGGATGATATAAATTGTGTATACTCCTAAAATTAGAGTAAAGACAAATAAAGATAACACGAACATTTGAACTGAAAGTCTTGTACTTGCAGTGAAGGAATCATTGTGGTGGACGTAAGCCCATACTTTTACACTGTATAATAGGTATTGTGAAATGGAGGACTTAGTTTCCAGCTAAACGTATATGAACTATACAAAGTTATTTAACCCGTAATTAAGTCAGGAAAATTAGTGAAATCCATGATATATTACACATACTGACAGTTAAACCATAGGGTAAATAGGACCAGACTCGCCATTACGTGAACATTGACGTCCTGTGGCGCAGACAACCTTCTCATATCACACGTGCTAATGCGTGTGTGTGTCTGTTTGGAATTGGTACCCTGTGGTGGTAATTCTATTTTTAGGATCGAATGTACACTATTACTTGAGTTTCATAAAGTGCAAACTTCTATAACACCACAAGGCGAAGGACAGTGTTTCGTTTTAATATAAAAAAAACATCGGTAGTATACACATGTGCATTGTTAATATGATTACGCATGCAGCTGTTCCCATTGTGACGTCCCAGCTGACACTGATCAACATCCAGTGATATGATGAGAGCATTTTTTTATACGAATTAGTGACGATAAATGTAATAGAATATTTGATTCACCTTCACATGAAATTTCGGAAACAAATCTTGTAATTTGTTATTTTAGCACGCCGATGACCGAACATAAAAACCATCATAGCCCGTTTCGTAACAGAACGGGAAATTATATTTTACAAGTAAAAGGAAGAGCTAGAAAAAAAAATACCCGTTTCACAAATCTCCTAAGAAATGGAGTTGGTGTATGGAAGGCAGCATTTTACATGTACATCTGTATCTGTTTTAATCACACTCACGGGTAGAACTTAACTAAAAGATAACGGTTTAGTGAAGTGTGTCTCTGAACGATTACGAATCCTAACGTCTCGCGTGCCTTTAATCACTCGGAACGTTAATTAACTTTGACTTGAGAAAACGGGAAATTGACAGTTTTTCATTGTATTACTGTCACATTTGAAGAACAGAAAGCGGAGTTCTGCAGGAGTGTCTCCTAATTTGTCATACGTGTCCGCCTGAAACAAGACTGAACCAAGACACCGCCACTCCCCACTGTTTTTTTTTATCAAGACATAATTTGAGAATGTAGGGAGTGAGCCGATTTATTTACCGATCTTTGCGTATTATTTCTCTACTCAGTAAGGCCATGAAAAAACTCAAAAAATGAGGTTTTAATTCAATAGATAAATATAATTGCCAAACATTTTAGCATTGGGACCGTCTGTTCCTATAACCCTTTTCACCGCAAGTACAAACCGTATAAACACCCACTTACTTATATTAATCTTATACATACTAATGTACATATATAAGTATCAATCATGTCAGTTGATTAAAGTTCATCGCTTTATTTTTTTCAAATTGTGTAACTGTATATTTCTAAACATAATATTAAGGGCCCATTAAGGTGAACAACGTCAATTCAATGTCACAGATGTCCTATAATACAAGTAGTTACTGTATGTCCCTAATTATCATTCCTCATCATTTTACATGATCTATATGTAAAGTCTATAATTACCATTTTATTCTGTTTAGTGTATGATTATCATAAATACAATAGAGCAGGCGGTAAATGTTCACCTAAAGATCTCGTTGCTTCGATTAAGAAACAGTTGTAATAATATTATGTAAATACCTACATTTATATTAAACATTAGAGAAATCATGAACTTATCGGTTAAAATTCTTTACTTCAATGACCTGTCATCTCTGTGACTCAACTGATCTCTCATCAGAAATTCTTTCTACCTGCGAGCTTAACCATTGAATTTCTTTAGAAGATAATTTCAATAACCATATTAATCCAAAACACAAAACGACCGCCCATAACACGGCAAGTATTTGTACTCTTCCCATGTCTGACGTCACAAGTTTTGTGTGGAAGTTATAATGCATAAAACGCACACGGAAATCCGGAATTTCGCTAAAAATTCAACGCTTGCCTAAGTTCGTGTGCATGCGCATACACAACTATGCCCCCTACTGACGTAATCATAATAAAGGGGACATTATTTCAGCTTTGAAATAGAATAATGCGAGAATGCTTATCAGTCTACAACACATATGCACTAGTTCAACCTAGACGAATGTGCCTGTGTGGACTAATTTTAACTTTTTGATCAAATGAGGTCTTTGTATATATAAATATCAAATGTTGACGTAACCGTTTTAAGCGTGTTTGGTATTCTATACAAGTCAGTTAAAAATGTGCATACATTGTAAAAGATTCCCAGCAGTCAGTGACCTCTATAGCCAATACGTGGAGATTTGTGTCATATTTCATATATTATCCACGCAGCACGTGGGAGCACGTGTTCACGTCGAGATTTATAAATTATTTGACGAAATTAATTGTCGTAAACGACTTGCATTTCACACAGTTTAATTCGTATATAATGATATGACGTCACAAGAACTATTTTCACATTATCTGAGAACATCTGGCGAAAATGTGAAAAGTATCGTCGTCTTAGAATGTTATAACAAATATTGATTCTACGACAACGTTTTTATGACAAATTCTTTACAGGCGAAAAGTGCATCGCTTCATTGACGGTTGGTGTATGGATTTGACGCCATGTATGTGAGCAATGACCCCATATAGTGCGTTCGCTCACGCGCGCACATACACACACACACACACACACCTGTTAATTAGCTATTAATTTAATCTTTATTGAGTAGAGAGAAAATGGTTTGATATTCGCTGCGCGTTCCGACCGATTCGCAGTGAGTTCCAAACCTGATCAACTTAGGGGTATAGCTTAGCTGGCAGGAATCAAACGTGTGAATCAATGAAAGTTATGTTGTAGGTCACACAAGAGTCCATTGGAGACAGTGTCTTGATGGTTTAAAAATATACTTACAATGACGAAACAAACATTAATTCAAGGACTTAGTTTTGCGAAGAGGAATTGGTTGAAACACAAATTGCAATGATTGAGAAATTGCATCTGAAGGCTTTCTTGGAAGTATATTAACAAGTTCAAGCAATTATCAATGATACAGTATTTGTTTGATTGAGATTGTTCACAAAACGAACTAATTTCCTATCCTAAACGATTTTTTCGACCAACTTTAAGAAATATACGAAGAGAAAACATTTAGAGCAGTGTTTATGGAGACAGCACCCTACAGGGGTGCCTCATTGATATATTCAGCAAAAAACGAGAACCACAAACATCGTAACTCTCACGTAATTGAATTAAGTCAAATACCTAAACTAAGAAAATCACCTTAAAACAAAAAGACGACGTTCTAATCTCATTACTGCACGAAGCCGTGTTTTCCTGGAAATTAGTCTTGATTGTACCTACTCTGGGTTAGCCGTGGAAAATAAACTAGTTTTAGAGACGTTCAATGGAGGACAGATTGTCGTTGCTGATTTATCAATTGTCACCATGGAAACGATTTTCACAGATACGGTATGTTGTATCTGTATCCATCTACGGGAAATAAACATAATTTGGAATTATTCAATGGAAAATAGTATGTTGTTTGTGACTAGCAACAGTCACCATGGAGACTTATTTCATAGATATGGTATGTATATCTTTTATCAGTTTAAATATTCATATTTACTAAGAACATCATATGAAATATTAAACTCGCTAAACTCAATAGGGCACTAAACACCGCGTTGGATCCTTTAGATATAATGAAGTTTTATTTCTAGATAAAAAAAACAAACAAGACCTTATGAAGTAAAATTACCTTATTAAATGTTGAGCTACTTGAATCCCCTTATACACTATTAATTGTATCAAGTTTTACACTTGTTCGATAGGAAATGTTAATATTTAGGCTAAAGTATCTCTGTCGTCCTCGTCGTCATGGGTTTATTCCCAAGAGAGTGTATCACTTATGTCGAGTACTTTACAAATAAAAATCAAATACATATCTCTATAAACTAGATCTATGTGCTTTCCAGACATTTCTAATGATTTATCGCCCTTTTAAACGTATGAACTAGTTAAAAGGGCGGGGGGTGGGGGTGGGTGGGGTGGGGGGGTGGGGGGGTGGGGGGGTGGGGGGGGGTGGGGGGGGGGGGGGGGTGCATTACCAACATACAAAAATTTAAAAATTTAATCTTCATCATCGTATTTCTGTCGCCGTGTGATCAAGTGACCATTACGTCACAAATCTCAAGTGTCAATATCTAACAACTTCATAATCGACGTTAAGAAGGGGAAATCATTAATCATTTCACACAAATCTACTCTAGGATTTATCATTATTTAGAATTCAATGATTAAAGCTTTACTAACGCTAAACTGTAATAACCGTGCCTGTAATAGAACCGTAACAATATCTATCCTTTATGTAAACATATATATATATCTACACACTCGTGATTCCACATCAATAGATAGCTATCATCAGACGAGATTCCACATCAATAAATATCTATCATCACACGAGATTCCACATAAATACATAGCTATCATCACACGAGATTCCACATAAATACATAGCTATCATCCCACGAGATTCTGCATCAATAGATATCTATCATCAAACGAGATTCCACATCAATAGATATCTATCATCAAACCAGATTCCACATCAATAGATATCTAGCATCACACGATATTCCACATCAATGGATATCCATCATCACACGAGATTCCAAATAAAAAGATATCCATCATCACACGAGATTCCAAATAAAAATATATCCATCATCACACGAGATTCCACATCTATAGATATCTAC
This sequence comes from Pecten maximus, assembly GCF_902652985.1. NCBI lineage: Eukaryota > Metazoa > Mollusca > Bivalvia > Pectinida > Pectinidae > Pecten > Pecten maximus. The sequence continues at coordinate 10,050,903 of NC_047028.1, read as the reverse complement.
CATCACACGAGATTCCACATCAATAGATATCTATCATCAAACCAGATTCCACATCAATAGATATCTAGCATCACACGATATTCCACATCAATAGATATCCATCATCACACGAGATTCCACATCTATAGATATCTACCATCACACGAGATTCCACATCAATAGATATCTACCAACACTCGAGATTCCACATCAATAGATATCTATCATCACACGCGATTCCACATAAATACATAGCTATCATCCCACGAGATTCTGCATCAATAGATATCCATCATCACACGAGATTCCAAATAAAAATATATCCATCATCATTCGAGATTCCACATCTATAGATATCTACCAACACTCGAGATTCCACATCAATAGATATCTGTCATCACACGAGATTCCACATCAATAGATATCTACACACTCCAGATTCTACATCAATAGATATCTACCAACACTCGAGATTCCACATCAATAGATATCTATCATCACACGAGATTCCACATCTATAGATATCTACCAACACTCGAGATTCCACATCTATAGATATCTATCAACACTCGAGATTTCACATCAATAGATATCTACCAACACTCGAGATTCCACATAAATAGATATCTATCATCACACGAGATTCCACATCTATAGATATCTACCAACACTCGAGATTCTACAACAATATATCTATCTATTACCACTAGATATTACACATCAATAGATATCCATCATCACACGAGATTCCACATAAATATATCTACCAACACTCGAGATTCCACATCAATAGATATCATCATCACACCGAGATTCCACAATCAAAAATATATCCATCATCATTCGAGATTCCACATCAATAGATATCTACCAACACTCGAGATTCCACATCAATAGATATCTACACACTCGATATTCCACATCAATAGATATCTATCATCAAACGAGATTCCACATCAATAGATATCTATCATCACACGAGATTCCACATCAATAGATATCTATCATCACACGAGATTCCACATCAATAGATATCTATCATCACACGAGATTCCACATAAATATATATCTATCATCACACGAGATTCCACATCAATAGATATCTATCATCACACTCGAGATTCCACATCAATAGATATCCATCATCACACGAGATTCCACATAAATAGATATCTATCATCACACGAGATTCCACATCAATAGATATCTATCATCACTCGAGATTCCACATCAATAGATATCTATCATCACACGAGATTCCACATAATAGATATCTATCATCACACGAGATTCCACATCAATAGATATCTATCATCACACGAGATTCCACATAAATACATAGCTATCATCCCACGAGATTCTGCATCAATAGATATCTATCATCAAACGAGATTCCACATCAATAGATATCTATCATCAAACCAGATTCCACATCAATAGATATCTATCATCACACGAGATTCCACATAAATACATAGCTATCATCCCACGAGATTCTGCATCAATAGATATCTATCATCAAACGAGATTCCACATCAATAGATATCTATCATCAAACCAGATTCCACATCAATAGATATCTAGCATCACACGATATTCCACATCAATAGATATCCATCATCACACGAGATTCTACATCAATATATATTTATCATCACACGAGATTCCACATCAATAGATATCTATCATCAAACCAGATTCCACATCAATAGATATCCATCATCACACGAGATTCCACATCTATAGATATCTACACGCTCGAGATTCCACATCAATAGATATCTACCAACACTCGAGATTCCACATCAATAGATATCTACCAACACTCGAGATTCTACAACAATATATCTATCTATTACCACTAGATCTTACACATCAATAGATATCCATCATCACACGAGATTCCACATCAATAGATATCTACTATCACACGAGATTCCACATCAATAGATATCTACCAACACTCGAGATTCCACATCAATAGATATCTATCATCACACGAGATTCCACATCAATAGATATCTATCATCACACGAGATTCCACATCAATAGATATCCATCATCACACGAGATTCCACATCTATAGATATCCATCATCACACGAGATTCCACATCAATAGATATCTACCAACACTCGAGATTCCACATCAATAGATATCCATCATCACACGAGATTCCAAATAAAAATATATCCATCATCATTCGAGATTCCACATCTATAGATATCTACCAACACTCGAGATTCCACATCAATAGATATCTACACACTCGATATTCCACATAAATAGATATCTATCATCACACGAGATTCCACATAAATACATAGCTATCATCCCACGAGATTCCACATAAATAAATATCTATCATCACACGAGATTCCACATAAATACATAGCTATCATCCCACGAGATTCCACATAAATAAATATCTATCATCACACGAGATTCCACATAAATACATAGCTATCATCACACGAGATTCCACATCAATAGATATCTATCTTCACACGAGATTCCAAATAAAAATATATCCATCATCATTCGATATTCCACATCAATAGATATCCATCATCAAACGAGATTCCACATCAATAGATATCCATCATCACACGAGATTCCACATCAATAGATATCTACCAACACTCGAGATTCCACATAAATAGATATCTATCATCACACGAGATTCCACATAAATACATAGCTATCATCCCACGAGATTCCACATCAATAGATATCTATCATCACACGAGATTCCACATAAATACATAGCTATCATCCCACGAGATTCCACATCAATAGATATCTACCAACACTCGAGATTCCACATAAATACATATCTATCATCACACGAGATTCCACATCAATAGATATCTATCATCACACGAGATTCCAAATTAAAATATATCCATCATCATTCGAGATTCCACATCAATAGATATCCATCATCACACGAGATTCCACATAAATAGATATCTACCAACACTCGAGATTCCACATCAATAGATATCTATCATCACACGAGATTCCACATCAATAGATATCTATCATCAAACCAGATTCCACATCAATGGATATCCATCATCACACGAGATTCCAAATAAAAATATATCCATCATCATTCGAGATTCCACATCTATAGATATCTATCATCACACGAGATTCCACATCTATAGATATCCATCATCACACGAGATTCCACATAAATACATAGCTATCATCACACGAGATTCCACATAAATAAATATCTATCATCACACGATATTCCATATCAATAGATATCTACCAACACTCGATATTCCACATAAATATATATCTACCAACACTCTAGATTCTACATCAATAGATATCTTTCAACACTCGAGATGCCACATAAATAGATATCTACCAACACTCGAGATTCTACATCAATAGATATCTACCAACACTCGAGATTCTACATCAATAGATATCTACACACTCGAGATTCCACATCAATAGATATCTATCATCAAACGAGATGCCACATCAATAGATATCTAACAATAAACGAGATTCCACATCAATAGATATCTAACAATAAACGAGATTCCACATCAATAGATATCTGTCATCACACGAGATTCCACATCAATAGATATCTATCATCACACGAGATTCCACATCAATATATATCTACCAACACTCGAGATTCTACATCAATAGATATCTACCAACACTCGAGATTCCACATCAATAGATATCTATCAACACTCGAGATTCCACATCAATAACACCAATACTCGCCAAAAGTAACACGTTGAAACATAAAGACAAGAAGGATTTTTTTTTAAATAATGTGTTTAACCCGAACGCATTAATCAAATGTGTCACTATCGGTTGGCCACAACTGTTTGATAGCAATGTGATTTTATGCATGCGTAACTCCAATCCCTGTACCACAGGATGATAAATAACGCCTATTGTACTCTATGGTGATAACACAATAGACGGAATATAAGCTTGGTAATCTGGCATCGGACAACACTGGCTTTTCTACTTATTCTCATCAGTTGAAATTGTTTCGATTTCTTTGTTACGTAACTATATCGAATTAAGAGGAAAGTTGTTACCACGAAACACTGGCTGATGAAATTACTCCAGGAAAATGTCTTTCAATATACAGAATTACGTTAGAATCGTATATTCGCCGACAACACGCGGTCTACATAACCGCATTAAAACACGCACTCTACATTGTGAAATTTCTACCCTGTTATGGAACAGTGTTAGGGGCATAAAACAATGACGGGAACAGTTGGATCACGGTAAAGAGTTTATAATAGGGCTTATACAAACCCAAATCATTATCGCGATGATTACTTTTAAGATTTCTTGATGTTCATGAAACTTCAAACGAATTACAATAGGAGCATCAAATAACAATTGATAATTTTGACTAATCAAATGATTGGATGTGGGGACATGTCCTACAGAAACCCCTTAAGCCGAGTATTGTTAGGTCATCGTATCATGACACTGATGTATTTAGGGGCGATAACGTAGTCCAAATGGTTGATTTCGTTGATACTATCAAACCGAGAATGTATATGGTACATTTGTATCAACTGCCTATTGTACAAGTATGTCACTCTATATTGCAAGCCCCCCTATAACCGCTGTAGTTCCGAGGGGTTTCCGACACAAGCTCCCTATAACCGTGTGTAGTTCCAAGGGGTTTCCGACACAAGCCCCCTATAACCGCTGTAGTTCCGGGGGATTTCCGACACAAGCCCCCTATAACCGCCGTAGTTCCGAGGAGTTTCTAACACAAGCCCCCTATAACCGTTGTAGTTCCAAGTTTTTCTAACACAAGCCCCATATAACCGCTGTAGTTCCAAGGTTTTCTAACACAAGCCCCCTATAACCGCTGTAGTTCTGAGGGGTTTCTAACACAAGCCCCCTATAACCGCTGTAGTTCCGAGGGGTTTCTAACACAAGCCCCCTATAACCGCTGTAGTTCAAAGGTTTTATAACACAAGCTCTCTATAACCGCTGTGGTACCGAGGGTTTTCTAATTACAAACCCCCTATAACCGCTTTAGTTCCAAGGTTTTCCAACAGAAGCTCCCTATTGCCACTGTAGTTCCAAGGTTTTCAAACACAACTTCCCTATAACCGCTGTAGTTCAAAGGTTTTCAAACACAACTCCCCTATAACCACTGTAGTTCCAAGTGGTTTCTAACGCAAGCCCCCTATAACCGCTGTAGTTCCGGGGGATTTAAAACACAAGCCCCCTATAACCACGTGCACTGTAGTTCTGAGGGGTTTCTAACACAAGCCCCCTATAACCGCTGTAGTTCCGGGGGATTTAAAACACAAGCCCCCTATAAGCACTGTAGTTCTGAGGGGTTTCTAACACAAGCCCCCTATAACCGCTGCAGTTCCAAGGGGTTTCTAACACAAGCTCCCTATAACCACTGTAGTTCCAAGGTTTTCTAACACAAGCCCCTATAACCGCTGTGGTTCTGAGGGGTTTCTAATTACAAGCCCCCTATAACCGCTGTAGTTCCAAGGGATTTCTAACACAAGCCCCCTATAACCGCTGTGGTACTGAGGGGTTTCTAATTACAAGCCTCCTATAACCGCTGAAGTTCCGAGGGGTTTCTAACACAAGCCCCCTATAACCGCTGTAGTTCCAAGGGGTTTCTAACACAACCCCCCTATAAACGCTGTAGTTCCGGGGGTTTCCAAAACAAGCCCCCTATAACCGCTGTGGTACTGAGGGGTTTCTAATTACAAGCCCCCATATAACCGCTGTAGTTCCGAGCGGTTTCCAACACAAATGTTTTTACCCTTACAAAATTATAAAACTTAAAAACACTTATTGTAATCTCGGAATCAAGTACATTTAAGTTTGGTTCAAAAGGTTCCTTTGACCGGCGCATTCGTGAACTTGTTTTACGATGTGTTCTTAAAGGTGACAACACCGATTAGGTAGTACTCCATGACAATGACAATTGTTTATTCTCGTAAACAATATAGTCTAATAATACATGGTAAAACAGGATGGACATCAGTATTGTCTCATCCTCCGATCTGTCGAGTCAATCACTCACGTACATATCATTGGGTGTGTCAGCGAATGCTGTTGTTGTTGTTGTTGTTGTTGTTATTGTTGTTGTTGTTGTTAAACGCAACTACGTTTATTAGCAGTTTACATCTTTAGCGAAATTCGAGAAATCTAAGTAGCAACCATATACATGTACATAACGTACAGTACAATGTAGAAATGCCCCGTATACCGTCATGCAAGACAGTAACGATGTAACTATCAAGAAAAGGAAAATTCACGGTATCATGGCTGTCGGATCAGAACTTCCATACAAACGTGTATGGCGGAGACAGACAAACGGAAAGGTCGTCGGGTAAATTGTATATTCTGAATAAGTTAATCTTTCTTTTAAGATATATATCTCATCTATCACAGAACAAAACCGAGAGGAATGCAGACACGATTTTTATTTTAATATTCCATTTATCATATCTATCACGCCGATACATTTGGGCATCGCATACTTTGTAAGCCAAACAAAATATATGTTGTTTGTATGTTCGAGAAAATAGACAAAAATGTCTTCCGATTAAACTTTTGACCTGAGACAAAGAGGGATATTATGTTAATAACCCTCCGTTGATAAAACCAGTGTACAGTTAGTTAAAAAAGTTATAGTAGATGACTATGTTTTGTTGCCTCCAAAGATACATACAAGGAAATCTGAAAAGCGATTCTGTAACAGAAAGCATGTTAAGATATCAGACCGGGGAGCTACACCTGTATTCATTAACGTAAACACGTATCTTAACTTCGCAAACCAACCAGTCTTCGATCAGTGTCTGTTTTAGCTTCTAAATATGATCAAATCAAACGAGGGCAAATCAATTCTGGGTAAATTTAGAGTTATAATAGTGGCAGGACATTCGAGTATATAACCAGGTTTGTTTACATTCGAGTGCGCAGGCCCACAAGCCAGGAAGTGAAGAAATTAGCCAATCAGACGGTGGTGCTTAGTGTGGTTCTTGCGTACTTTCCGGATGTATATTAACGGCAATGTCAGGTTACCAAACGAAAGCTGAGTTGATGACATCGAACCAGTAAGGTATATCAACTAGCTAGGTCATTATTTTATAGATAACTTAAAAGTAGAGCAAGGGTACGTAAATTCGCACAGTACGTAAATTCGCACACCTGACGATTTTTTGCGTTTTTCCTCCAAGTGGTCGAGGACTGTGTTTTTGTTTGTTTATATGTTGACTAATGCCAACCTTTAGTGGAACATTTGCCGTTTTAAGTACATATTTTCAGATTAAGTTCGTTTTGAAAACAAATTTTAACTGATACGACTCTCGTCCGATAAAATGGATACCAGATGATTAAATATTTTATTTTAAATAATCCCAGATGTTGATTGGCATGTGAATTTGCAAATATTTAAGGAAAATATCATTTGATCAGATTATAAACAAAACTTATTACAAATACACCAAGTATAACTAATAACAGCGCTGACCTGCAGACACCCCGTCATTTTCACCGCCTTGTTTACATTACCTCCGTAGGGAGCGGTCATTATTTAAAGCAAAAAATGGCGGTAAATTGACACTTTCCAATTTTACATTATTTTGTTTTTAAAATTTTTTTTAATCATGATATTGGGCTTGATCTTAGTTTAGGATGTTGTTTGTCTACAAAATGGCTGAAAACTATTTTTACCAACAAAATTAAAGAAGTTAGATGGGTGTGCGAAATTACGTACCCGATTGTCTTCAAACTCAGCAATAAACACAAGTTAACAACAGCTCCCTTGCGCAGTGATACGTGTGCGCATATCAGGTTGCACACTTGTATGTTACGAAGCATTTGTACATCTAACAATGTGAGGTATTCTTTCTTGATTTGAAATTGATTTCACAGAAATGTATTTAAAAACATACCGAAAGTGTGCGAAATTACGTACCCCCACTCTACAGTAACAGTTTGGTGACATGTTGTTCATCAGAATTCTGTGAGACACAGGGGAGGTAAACGAACCATCATGCGCTCCATTCTGCGTGACATTTTCTCTTTGTGGTAGACAAATGCAGAATCCCAAATAAGAAGATTCAATTTTGACATGCAAACGTCCTTGAAAAAGATACTAAATGAACGTTTAAAAGATAGTTGAATTTAAGGACACATTAAGTGTGGGTTTTGGATGCGTGTTTGATGGTAGATTGTATACTTCGTGTTTTAGACACTATATAAATCAATATAAATGTATTTGTAAAGGTACGATTTTTAGCTAGGTAAAATTAATTTGATTGAAGTGGCCTTGTTTTATAACTTAATATTGGGTATTGTCAGACACGTAGCTATTGTATAAATCTTTTGACGCCAGTACGAACAATAACTGACTTCCACTCGCTCTAATGAGTTTATTCAACATGGATTGATATGTAGAATTGCATTTTATTTATTGATATTTTTCATTCGTATAAATTTTGATGTAATCGAGTTACGGGCATTGCAGGGTGAATATTTGTCTTTATTTTCTGTGCGTTTGCCATAGGCCTATAAGGATGTGTGGAACATCGCGCTTTTCAACGAGCATGCCTTGTTCTGGCACATTGTTTTAATGGAATTATACAAGTATATGTACAGTGTTAGTGTGAAAATGTACTTTTTAATATCCGAGAATACTGTGGGCATCTATATTGCCTATAAGCCAAATTAAGTTTAATACATGCACTGTAATTTATATTTCAACGCCCCTATACCGTATATATATATATAACATATAAATACAACAGAAATTAGGATTTCTCCTGGAGCCTAAAGAATATGTTTTCTCCCTTTACTGCAACGGAATCTGTTAACGCCCTTCCTCATCAAACAGAGATTTTAAAATAAAGTCCATTGACAACAGTTAGCGTAACAAGTATTCTATTATGACTCATTACAAATCTTTTCATCTTTGGCGTTTTTCTTGTATAAAAGTGCAAACAACTCTGTTAATAACTAAATTATTGTAAAGGCTCTGTGTTTATCAAACATACCACACAATGCGGATAAATGCCCACTGAATTTAAAACAAATCATGTTACCATGGGAACCATGTCCAGTTATTTATTGAAATTGGAGAAGTAGCGTTAGATAATTGTTGATCGACTACAATGTGAGATGGCACGAATCGTCTTTCTCCTAATATGTTGTGAAATCCTGGGACTGCATTATTCCAGACGATACGGAAACGATACCGGACATCACGGTAATCACGAGGACCTATATATAGCGGAGTGATTGAAAACTTATATCTACATGTATATATATACAGCACTTACTTATTCAATTTTTAAACACGTCAATTCGATTCCATTCAACCAGGAAGTCATTTCAAAAATTTGGAATGAATACGTCACTACGTTTTCTATACATGTTGAAACTCCCTGTCCAAATGAAAGTCAAATGTGACGTATTGTTTGTAATATGTATCCCATCACGACGACAGGGTGACTTTTCAATATCCCGGGGTCAAAAAGTAAGGTCATCGCTACTATAAATTCATTTTCGAAGCCTTCGCTCTACTAACTTGATTAAAGATCCAAATGTCCTGAAACTGCATACACGTACTCACGACAATAATCTATTGCGGGAGTTTGTGTTCCAACCAACTGGTGTCAAAAATGAGGTCACTGTTACTAAAAATGAATTGTCTATGTCCTTGCTCTACCGACTTCATTAACTTTTTCATAGTCACATTTTTTTTTTATTAATTTGGCGAAATTAAGGTTTTAACCTCCTCAGCTCACTGTACCAATACATAGATTGTGCTGTAACTTCATACATTTGTTCACAATCATGTTACATGATCTCGTTAATGAATTTGCATTTAAATCTCAATGGATCCAAATTGAGGTCACTGTTACTATAAATATGTTTTTTGTCGTCCTTGCTCTGCCCACATCTCTTGATATGATATCTAGCAGTGATTTTGTGGCCGGCATTGTTGTTAAACATTCCTTACTATCTTTATTTACGTATTGGTCCATGTTGAATAACGAGGTGATTCGTATCGCCTAAGATGTCTTGTTTACATTAATCTCACGTTCGTGTCCATCTTGATTCATTGTTCTATTACCCGGAACAGCACGGTCTTTATCGTGACACTGCAGTGCAAATGTAGATATTCCATGTGCATTGATGGTGTAAATGTCCTACGTGACATTATTTTTTATGAAGCAATGTCTAGAAGGCCCTAGTTTGGTTTACTATAGTAAGTTTTGTGCTGAGTGAGTCACTTTTCAAAAAAAAAAAAATAATAATAATAAAAAAATAGTTTAAAAACTGTATGAAAACTTTATGATTATAGAGTAACTGAGAACTATTTCCAAATGGACAGTTCTAGTAGGACGAGAGGTCACTCTGAGAATTTTTTTAAGAAACGTTGTAATCTAGAATTAAGAAAGAATTTCTTCAGTAACAGAATAATAGATGTATGGAATAATTTGCCGCAACATATTATAGATACAGATACTGTATACAACTTTGAAGTAATGCTAGATAAACACTGGAAACATATTTATTTTAAAGTTTAACATTTTAGATATATTGAGGAAACATAGCAATTGATATACTGGAAATCAATCATTCATTTATTTTATGTACATATATTGTTGATATGGATATAGAGGCTTCCAGCCTGCATCCATGAATTATCCTAATAAATCCTAATAATAAAAAGCTGCTTGAGAAGCTGTCTAACATTCCATGTACAGAGATTTCCTTTCGAGTACGAAAAGATGTTTAAAAGATTCATTGGTTAGCCCCCGTTCAGTAAACAGGCCTATTTACCTGCCCCTTAACTGACAACAAACGAACGATGGTTCATTCTACCTTGTAACACGATGAAGACAAACATCAGTTCAATTTTCATTTCTTTTTATGTATTATTTTTTTTATTTATTGATTTACTTTTTTTTATTTATTTATTTATCTACTGTATTATTTCTTTATTTTTGTTTTGTTTCAGTTTTTTTGTTAACGTTTGGTGTTCATGCACCCCTCACTCTTTGGTCACAGTTATGTCATATGATCTCATTGATGTATTTGAATTTAAATCTCATCAGATCTAAATCGAGGTCTTAGAATAAATATTTTTGTTTTATTATAGTGGAAACTGTCAGATTGAATGATGTGGAATACCAAATCAGAATATGTATACACTTCGATACTCATGAAATACTTGACGATCTTCATTATTTGTTAAGATGTCCATTTTATGACTTTTGAAGCAAGGTTATTTTTAGAAAAGTATTAGTATGCACGGCCAAATATTCTTGTTTTTCAGAGCTATAGTGAGTACTTTTGATATGAAAATATAACATATTCTGCGAAAGCTTATAAAAAATGACAAAAAAGTCTGACGATTTGTCCTCCTGATTAATACACTGTGTATTGTACATGTACAATGTTTCCTGTGTACATCATATTTTTGTTAAAAAAATTAAACAAATGAAGTGAAAAGGTAAAAACATTTCCTGACGACTTTTCCTTTCACATTTTAACCCCTATAACCACTGATGAGTCCTAGAAGAACGATACAGCTGTATGGTGTCCCTTACATCACTGACGAGTCCTAGAAGAACGATACAGCTGTGTTATGTCCCTTACATCACTGACGAGTCCTAGAAGAACGATACAGCTGTATGATGTCCCTTACATCACTGATGAGTCCTAGAAGAACGATACAGCTGTATGATGTCCCTTACATCACTGACGAGTCCTAGAAGAACGATACAGCTGTGTTATGTCCCTTACATCACTGATGAGTCCTAGAAGAACGATACAGCTGTGTTATGTCCCTTACATCACTGATGAGTCCTAGAAGAACGATACAGCTGTATGGTGTCTCTAACATCACTGACGAGTCATAGAAGAACGATACAGCTGTATGGTGTCTCTAACATCACTGACGAGTCATAGAAGAACGATACAGCTGTATGGTGTCTCTAACATCACTGACGAGTCATAGAAGAACGATACAGCTGTATGGTGTCTCTAACATCACTGACGAGTCCTAGAAGGACAATACATCTGTATGATGTCCCTAACATCACTGACGAGTCCTAGAAGGACGGAACATCTGTATGATGTCCCTTACATCACTGATGAGTCCTAGAAGGACAAACAGCTGTGTGATGTCCCTTACATCACTGACAAGTCCTAGAAGGACAAACAGCTGTGTGATGTCCCTTACATCACTGACGAGTCCTAGAAGGACAAACAGCTGTGTGATGTCCCTTACATCACTGACGAGTCCTAGAAGGACAAACAGCTGTGTGATGTCCCTAACATCACTGATGAGTCCTAGAAGGACTAAACAGTTGTATGATGTCTCTAACATCACTGATGAGTCTTAGGACGGAACATCTGTATGGTGTCCCTAACATCACTGATGAATCCTAGAAGGACGAAACCGCTGTATTATGTCTCTAACATCACTGACGAGTCCTAGAAGGACAATACAGCGGTATGATGTCCCTAACATTACTGATGAGTCCTAGAAGGACGAACCAGCTGTGTGATGTCCCTAACATCACTGACGAGTCCCAGAAGGACGAAACAGCTATATGGTGTCCCTAACATCACTGATGAGTCCTAGAAGGACAATACAGCTGTGTGATGTCCCTAACATCACTGATGAGTCCTAGAAGGATGAACATCGGTATGGTGTCCCTTACATCACTGATGAGTCCTAGAAGGACGAAACAGCTGTATGGTGTCTCTAACATCACTGATGAATCCTAGAAGGACGAAACCGCTGTATGATGTCTCTAACATCACTGACGACTAATAGGAGGACGAAACTGCTGTATGATGATTTTTTATACCGATTAAATTAGTATTTAAATTATATTTCGTAACGAACGTTTGAAACATTTTTGCTTCTATAAGGCAAACCTATAACTATTGATCCCCCGTCAACGCCATGCAAATCTCATATTAGTTATAATTTGATTTAATCAATTTTTGATTTAAATCTTTCAATTTTCTAATCAAATTATTATCTCAAAATATTTTTTTCTTGCATTTTCATTAAATTAATTTTACTTCGTAATTTCATCAAATTTCCTTTTTCTTGTGTTCCATGTTGGTGTTAATTTTATCTTTCTCTGGAACTCTGGCCTGCCTTCCCAGTTAGGAACAGCTCAGAATATCTTTTTAATGTAATTCAGTTTCTGTTGGAAGCGAAGTATACGTGTCACCAAAGATTGTGCTTGACGCTTCAGCACGGGAGACTATACTGGTAGGTTATGGGGATCATAGTTAAACTAACTCCTGTCTTTAAATAGAAAACTAAATTTAAACGTGAGACTGTTAAGTTGGTTTTATTGGACTTTGAAGTTAATATAGTATTGCCTTTTTGTGTCGTGTTTCATCTAGGAGTATAATTACGGGGATTGGACCATATATAGAGACAGTTCTATAGGCCTGTTGTTATCTGTGGATCAAAGCTTTGTCTGATGATGAACAAAACGGTGTAGCGGGAAGGGGAAAATAAAAAAATATCAACTAAAATATGATAAAGTTCGGCGTATCTTTCATCTGTAACTTTGTTTTTTCTTCCTTCCTTCTCTCAATCGTGTACCTTCACTGTATCATGTACCTTCACTATATCATGTACCTTCACTATATAATGTACCTTCACTATATCATGTACCTTCACTCTATCGTGTACCTTCACTGTATCGTGTACCTTTACTGTATCGTCTTCCTTCACTGTATCTTGTACCTTCCCTCTATCATGTACATTCACTATATCGTGTACCTTTACTGTATCGTGTACCTTCGCTCTATCATGTACCTTCACTGTATCATGTACCTTCACTGTATCGTGTACATTTACGGTATCGTGTACCTTCACTGTATCGTGTACCTTCACTGTATCATGTACCTTCACTGTATCGTGTACCTTCACTGTATCGTGTACCTTCACTGTATCGTGTACATTCACTCTATTTTGTACCTTTACTCTATCGTGTACCTTCACTCTATCATGTACCATCACTGTATCGTGTACCTTCACTGTATCGTGTACCTTTAGTCTATTTTGTATCTTCAGTGTATAGTGTACCTTCAATATATCATGTACCTTCACTGTATCTTGTACCTTCACTGTATCGTGTACCTTCACTCTTTCATGTACCTTCACTCTATCGTGTACCTTCTCTCTATCATGTACCTTACTCTATCGTGTACCTTCTCTCTATCATGCACCTTCACTCTATTTTGTACCTTCACTGTATCATGTACCTTACTCTATCGTGTACCTTCTCTCTATCATGTACATGTACCTTCACTGTATCATGTACCTTCACTGTATCATGTACCTTCACTGTATCGTGTTCTTTCACTGTATCGTGTACCTTCACTGTATCGTGTACCTTCACTGAATCATGTACCTTCACTGTATTGTGTACCTTTACTGTATCGTGTACCTTCACTGTACCGTGTACCTTCACTGTATCGTGTACCTTCACTGTATCGTGTACCTTCACTGTATCATGTACCTTCACTGTATCGTGTACCTTCACGGTATCGTGTACCTTCACCGTATTGTGTACCTTCACTGTTTCAGTTACCTTCACTATATCGTGTACCTTCACTGTATCCTGTACATTTACTGTATCGTGTACCTATACTGTATCGTGTACCTTCACTGTATCGTGTACCTTCACTGTATCGTGTACCTTCACTGTATCGTGTACCTTTACCGTATCATGTACACAATGTACCTTCACTGTATCGTGTACCTTCACTGTATCATGTACCTTCACTGTATCATGTACCTTCACTCTATCTTGTACCTTCACTGTATCATGTACCTTCACTGTATCGTGTACCTTTACTGTATCGTGTACCTTCACTGTATCGTGTACCTTCACTGTATCGTGTACCTTCACTGTATCATATACCTTCACTGTATCATGTACAAGTGTACCTTCACTGTATCATGTACCTTCACTCTATCGTGTACCTTCACTGTATCGTGTACCTTTACTGTATCGTCTTCCTTCACTGTATCTTGTACCTTCCCTCTATCATGTACATTCACTATATCGTGTACCTTTACTGTATCGTGTACCTTCGCTCTATCATGTACCTTCACTGTATCATGTACCTTCACTGTATCGTGTACCTTCACTGTATCATGTACCTTCACTGTATCGTGTACATTCACTCTATTTGGTACCTTCACTCTATCGTGTACCTTCACTCTATCATGTACCATCACTGTATCGTGTACCTTCACTGTATCGTGTACCTTTAGTCTATTTTGTATCTTCAGTGTATAGTGTACCTTCAATATATCATGTACCTTCACTGTATCGTGTACCTTCACTGTATCATGTACCTTCACTGTATCGTGTACATTCACTCTATTTGGTACCTTCACTCTATCGTGTACCTTCACTCTATCATGTACCTTCACTGTATCGTGTACCTTCACTCTTTCATGTACCTTCACTCTATCGTGTACCTTCTCTCTATCATGTACCTTACTCTATCGTGTACCTTCTCTCTATCATGTACCTTCACTCTATTTTGTACCTTCACTGTATCATGTACCTTACTCTATCGTGTACCTTCTCTCTATCATGTACCTTCACTGTATCATCTACCTTCACTGTATCATGTACCTTCACTGTATCGTGTTCTTTCACTGTATCGTGTACCTTCACTGTATCGTGTACCTTCACGGAATCATGTACCTTCACTGTATTGTGTACCTTTACTGTATCGTGTACCTTCACTGTACCGTGTACCTTCACTGTATCGTGTACCTTCACTGTATCGTGTACCTTCACTGTATCATGTACCTTCACTGTATCGTGTACCTTCACTGTATCGTGTACCTTCACTGTATCGTGTACTTTTACTGTATCATGTACCTTCACTGTATTGTGTACCTTCACTGTTTCAGTTACCTTCACTATATCGTGTACCTTCACTGTATCGTGTACCTTCACTGTATCCTGTACATTTACTGTATCGTGTACCTATACTGTATCGTGTACCTTCACTGTATCGTGTACCTTCATTGTATCGTATACCTTCACTGTATCCTGTACATTTACTGTATCGTGTACCTATACTGTATCGTGTACCTTCACTGTATCGTGTACCTTCACTGTATCGTGTACCTTCACTGTATCGTGTACCTTTACCGTATCATGTACACAATGTACCTTCACTGTATCGTGTACCTTCACTGTATTATGTACCTTCACTGTATCATGTACCTTCACTCTATCTTGTACCTTCACTGTATCATGTACCTTCACTGTATCGTGTACCTTTACTGTATCGTGTACCTTCACTGTATCGTGTACCTTCACTGTATCGTGTACCTTCACTGTATCATATACCTTCACTGTATCATGTACAAGTGTACCTTCACTGTATCATGTACCTTCACTATATCATGTACCTTTACTATATCATGTACCTTCACTCTATCGTGTACCTTCACTGTATCGTGTACCTTTACTGTATCGTCTTCCTTCACTGTATCTTGTACCTTCCCTCTATCATGTACATTCACTATATCGTGTACCTTTACTGTATCGTGTACCTTCGCTCTATCATGTACCTTCACTGTATCATGTACCTTCACTGTATCGTGTACCTTCACTGTATCATGTACCTTCACTGTATCGTGTACATTCACTCTATTTGGTACCTTCACTCTATCGTGTACCTTCACTCTATCATGTACCATCACTGTATCGTGTACCTTCACTGTATCGTGTACCTTTAGTCTATTTTGTATCTTCAGTGTATAGTGTACCTTCAATATATCATGTACCTTCACTGTATCGTGTACCTTCACTGTATCATGTACCTTCACTGTATCGTGTACATTCACTCTATTTGGTACCTTCACTCTATCGTGTACCTTCACTCTATCATGTACCTTCACTGTATCGTGTACCTTCACTCTTTCATGTACCTTCACTCTATCGTGTACCTTCTCTCTATCATGTACCTTACTCTATCGTGTACCTTCTCTCTATCATGTACCTTCACTCTATTTTGTACCTTCACTGTATCATGTACCTTACTCTATCGTGTACCTTCTCTCTATCATGTACCTTCACTGTATCATCTACCTTCACTGTATCATGTACCTTCACTGTATCGTGTTCTTTCACTGTATCGTGTACCTTCACTGTATCGTGTACCTTCACTGTATCATGTACCTTCACTGTATTGTGTACCTTTACTGTATCGTGTACCTTCACTGTATCGTGTACCTTCACTGTATCGTGTACCTTCACTGTATCGTGTACCTTCACTGTATCATGTACCTTCACTGTATCGTGTACCTTCACTGTATCGTGTACCTTCACTGTATCGTGTACCTTTACTGTATCATGTACCTTCACTGTATTGTGTACCTTCACTGTTTCAGTTACCTTCACTATATCGTGTACCTTCACTGTATCGTGTACCTTCACTGTATCCTGTACATTTACTGTATCGTGTACCTATACTGTATCGTGTACCTTCACTGTATCGTGTACCTTCATTGTATCGTATACCTTCACTGTATCATGTACCTTCACTGTACCGTGTACCTTCATTGTATCATGTACCTTCATTTTATCGTATACCTTCACTGTATCATGTACCTTCACTGTATCATGTACCTTCACTGTACCGTGTACCTTTACTATATCGTGTACCTTCACTGTATCATGTACCTTCACTGTATCGTGTACCTTCATTGTATCGGGTACCTTCACTGTATCGTGTACCTTTACTGTATCGTGTACCTTCACTGTAACGTGTACCTTTACTGTATCGTGTACCTTCATTGTATCGTGTACCTTCACTGTATCGTGTACCTTTACTGTATCTTGTACCTTCACTGTATCGTGTACCTTCACTGTAACGTGTACCTTCACTGTATCGTGTACCTTCACTGTATCATGTACCTTCACTGTATCGTGTACCTTTACTGTATCGTGTACCTTCACTGTATCGTGTACCTTCACTGTAACGTGTACCTTCAATGTATCGTGTACCTTCACTGTATCGTATACCTTCATTGTATCGTGTACCTTCACTCTATCGTGTACCTTTTCTCTATCATGTACCTTCACTGTATCGTGTACCTTCACGGTATCGTGTACCTTCATTGTATCGTGTACCTTCACTGTATCGTGTACCTTTACTGTATCGTGTACCTTCACTGTATCGTGTACCTTCACTGTAACGTGTACCTTCACTGTATCGTGTACCTTCACTGTATCATGTACCTTCACTGTATCGTGTACCTTCACTGTAACGTGTACCTTCACTGTATCGTGTACCTTCACTGTAACGTGTACCTTCACTGTATCGTGTACCTTCACTGTATCGTGTACCTTCACTGTATCGTGTACCTTCATTGTATCGTGTACCTTCACTCTATCGTGTACCTTTTCTCTATCATGTACGTTAACTGTATCATGTACCTTCACTGTATCGTGTACCTTCACTCTATCATGTACCTTCACTCTATCGCGTACCTTTTCTCTATCATGTACGTTTACTGTATCATGTACGTTCACTGTATCATGTACCTTTACTGTATAATGTACCTTCACTGTATCATGTACGTTCACTGTATCATGTACCTTTACTGTATCATGTACCTTCACTGTATCGTGTACCTTCATTGTATCGTGTACCTTCACTGTATCGTGTACCTTCACTGTATCGTGTACCTTCACTGTATCGTATACCTTCACTCTATTTTGTACCTTCACTGTATCGTGTACCTTCACTCTATCATGTACCTTCACTGTATCATGTACCTTTACTGTATCAGGTACCTTCACTGTATCGTGTACCTTCACTGTATCGTGTACCTTCACTGTATCCTGTACCTTCACTGTATCATGTACCTTTTCTCTATCGTGTACCTTCACCCTATTGTGTACCTTTACTGTATCGTGTACCTTCACTCTATCGTGGACCGTCGCTGTATTGTGTACCTTTACTGTATCGTGTACCTTCACTGTATCGTGTACCTTCACTGTATCGTGTACCTTCACTGTATCGTGTACCTTCACTCTATCGTGTACCTTCGCTGTATTGTGTACCTTTACTGTATCGTGTACCTTCACTGTATCGTGTACCTTCACTGTATCATGTACCTTCACTGTATCGTGTACCTTCACTCTATCATGTACCTTCACTGTATCGTGTACCTTCACTGTATCGTGTACCTTCACTGTATCGTGTACCTTTACTGTATCGTGTACCTTCACTCTATCGTGTACCTTCACTGTATCGTGTACCTTCACTCTATCATGTACCTTCACTCTATCATGTACCTTCACTATATCATGTACCTTCACTATATCGTGTACCTTCACTCTATCATGTACCTTCACTCTATCATGTACCTTCACTGTATCGTGTACCTTCACTGTATCGTGAACCTTCACTGTATCGTGTACCTTCACTGTATCGTGTACCTTCACTCTATCATGTACCTTCACTCTATCATGTACCTTCACTCTATCGTGTACCTTCACTCTATCATGTACCTTCACTCTATCTTGTACATTTATTCATCTTTTGTACATATCGTATCAATTCCATTTTGCCATCTCTCACTCTTTCGCTTTTTCATTGTCCTTCCATATATGCATAATTTATACTTATCTGCTTCTTCCTTATTTGTTTTCTTGATTATCTTATCTTGGTAGGTTCGACTCTTTTTCACCCTTCTTTTCTTCCGTCACTTCTGATATCGTTTGGCACTCTTTCCTTCGTTTATTTTTATTTTCTACTTCGCTGCCTTCTTTCTTGTCTTTTCTTGTTTTTGCTTTTGTTTTTGTTTTGTTTATTTCGTCATGTTTGTCGATTTTGTACCATCACTGTATCGTGTACCTTCACTGTATCGTGTACCTTTAGTCTATTTTGTATCTTCAGTGTATAGTGTACCTTCAATATATCATGTACCTTCACTGTATCGTGTACCTTCACTGTATCATGTACCTTCACTGTATCGTGTACATTCACTCTATTTGGTACCTTCACTCTATCGTGTACCTTCACTCTATCATGTACCTTCACTGTATCGTGTACCTTCACTCTTTCATGTACCTTCACTCTATCGTGTACCTTCTCTCTATCATGTACCTTACTCTATCGTGTACCTTCTCTCTATCATGTACCTTCACTCTATTTTGTACCTTCACTGTATCATGTACCTTACTCTATCGTGTACCTTCTCTCTATCATGTACCTTCACTGTATCATCTACCTTCACTGTATCATGTACCTTCACTGTATCGTGTTCTTTCACTGTATCGTGTACCTTCACTGTATCGTGTACCTTCACTGTATCATGTACCTTCACTGTATTGTGTACCTTTACTGTATCGTGTACCTTCACTGTATCGTGTACCTTCACTGTATCGTGTACCTTCACTGTATCGTGTACCTTCACTGTATCATGTACCTTCACTGTATCGTGTACCTTCACTGTATCGTGTACCTTCACTGTATCGTGTACCTTTACTGTATCATGTACCTTCACTGTATTGTGTACCTTCACTGTTTCAGTTACCTTCACTATATCGTGTACCTTCACTGTATCGTGTACCTTCACTGTATCCTGTACATTTACTGTATCGTGTACCTATACTGTATCGTGTACCTTCACTGTATCGTGTACCTTCATTGTATCGTATACCTTCACTGTATCATGTACCTTCACTGTACCGTGTACCTTCATTGTATCATGTACCTTCA
Source organism: Pecten maximus (assembly GCF_902652985.1). Classification (NCBI taxonomy): domain Eukaryota; kingdom Metazoa; phylum Mollusca; class Bivalvia; order Pectinida; family Pectinidae; genus Pecten; species Pecten maximus. Next base: position 10,030,114 of record NC_047028.1, on the reverse strand, counting down.
TTTTATCGTATACCTTCACTGTATCATGTACCTTCACTGTATCATGTACCTTCACTGTACCGTGTACCTTTACTATATCGTGTACCTTCACTGTATCATGTACCTTCACTGTATCGTGTACCTTCATTGTATCGGGTACCTTCACTGTATCGTGTACCTTTACTGTATCGTGTACCTTCACTGTATCGTGTACCTTCACTCTATCATGTACCTTCACTCTATCATGTACCTTCACTATATCATGTACCTTCACTATATCGTGTACCTTCACTCTATCATGTACCTTCACTCTATCATGTACCTTCACTGTATCGTGTACCTTCACTGTATCGTGAACCTTCACTGTATCGTGTACCTTCACTGTATCGTGTACCTTCACTCTATCATGTACCTTCACTCTATCATGTACCTTCACTCTATCGTGTACCTTCACTCTATCATGTACCTTCACTCTATCTTGTACATTTATTCATCTTTTGTACATATCGTATCAATTCCATTTTGCCATCTCTCACTCTTTCGTTTTTTCATTGTCCTTCCATATATGCATAATTTATACTTATCTGCTTCTTCCTTATTTGTTATCTTGATTATCTTATCTTGGTAGGTTCGACTCTTTTTCACTCCTCTTTTCTTCCGTCACTGTATTACATTCCTTTCTGATATCGCTTGGCACTCTTTCCTTCGTTTATTTTTATTTTCTACTTCGCTGCCTTCTTTCTTGTCTTTTCTTGTTTTTGCTTTTGTTTTTGTTTTGTTTATTTCGTCATGTTTGTCGATTTTTGTTAATGCAATAAAAACGAAAATGGATCCTGTGTTACGTGTGCTGTCCAATCTTGTTTGTCCACGATTCCCGGTTAATCACATACTCCTAGATACCGTTTGTCGTTGTTAAATCTAGATTCTATTATACCGTCTGACTCCTTTATCAGAAAACGACTTTTCATCTTAACTTGCCAAGCCAGGATGACAATCACACAAACAATTAAACAAATGGAGGGCTGCTAAGATAACTATTAATTGATATCAAGGTTCGTTTCCACGAGTCAGTTTTGAGCAGAACTTTGTTGATTTTAACGCGATTTAATATGTATTAACCTGAAACAACGCCGAGGTAATATCACCTTTAAGGTATTATGAACGACTGTCCTTAAATCAAGATAGATTGGTATGTTGCCCAATAATTTGTCCACTCTATCAGCTTACGTAAGCCATGGTTAGTAATATAAAGCGAACATTGTGTTGGATATTTGAGACGGAAATTGCCTTCGCCCCGGCGACTCGTGAGCAATCATTTTGAAACGCTCCCTTCGTTTTGTCAACGCAAAACTCATTGACATAATGCTTAAGAACGTTCTTGTGTACCTTTTTATGAATAAAACAATCTACCTTCATTTTCGAATATTTCTTTTTAGCTTTTTTTTTTTTAAACTTTAATATTTTTTTTTCGTAATGTACATGTAGCTGTAAAACAAAAACTCTGGTGTGTACTAAAACAACGATGAGTACATTTCAGTCCTTTGTGCAGTATTCCATATCTAACAAATAACCCAGCTTTATTCTAATAATTTGATCTGAAATCACAGGACTCAAGAGTTCTAAATTTCTTTAAGGGACTCTTTCCCCTGGGAAATCACTACGCAGGTCTTCGATATATAACCGATAACAATGTGTGGCGTTACAAATAGTGACGTTTTTTATGTTATGGGCTGATATTTGTTTACACAATGGAATAATTTTAGCCGGAGATTAAAATCATAAAATGTGCAGTCATTGGTGAATTGATAGCATTAACTTTGTTGGTCTCATCCAATGGCTACCGAGCTTTATTTTTCATTAGAATCAGAAGGTCAGTCGCGCGGATGAATACGCTGACCCGCGTTCCAGCGCCAGTACTCAAATCACAACACAATATGGATAGTATGTTCTAACAATAGCAATTGTTGTACGTATTCCACTTTTGTAAGTACCTTTGTGATCGGTTGTTATGGCAACCATGAGGATGGTGTTGTTGCCTAAGTATCTTAACCTACTAACTTCCACAGATGAATAGGAAGATTCTAGTAAGAATAAAAATACTGCTGCCAGTCACACAGCCATTGCTGAATTCATTCGGTTTTTCACACGATTTGCACTACCATTGCTGTGCGATATTCGTCTTGAATAAACTTTCTCCCCGTCCACCTTGATGTCATTTTCCCCTATGGGCATGCTTACATAATCCACGTTTTCGAACTGTGCGTTAAATGTTACTTGTCAAAGTAGATCGTAAGTCAAGCACTTAGAAAAGGACGCTTTAAACTCCAAGGCTACGTGACAAGTACTTTTAGTACGAATTTAACACCAGGCCATGTTAAAAATACTTTTAATACGATTTTTAACTCCAGGCCACGTAACAAATACTTTTAGCATGATTTAAACTCCGGGCCACGTGACAAGTAATTTTAGTACGATTTAAAACTCCAGGCCACGTGACAAGCACTTTTAATATCCTGCGCGAAATGTTTATAAGTGTGAGAAAAGTTTCGGTATCATCCTGTACAAATTAAAAAAGAACAAAAACAAAAACAAATTGTAGAAGCGATTTAAGTAACGTTTCAATTAAATTCCCATTGGAACTCTTCCATCCCGTTGGACGTTTTTTGTTTTGTTTTTCTTTTGTGTTTTTTTTGCTTTGTTTTGTTTTTGTTTGTTTTTTTTTTTTTTTTTTTTGTGGTGTTTTGTTTTAGCATTTTTAGTGATGAAGAATTACTGATATCATCTGGCGGGCTGTTCCAAGAGCATACCAAGAACCAAACTAATTCAAATTAACCTCGGAGTATTCCAAAGTGTGATCGTTAATGAGTAAAATCTGTGAGTTTGGATAATAGATATAAGAATTAAAGTGTCTTTCTGGTCGCTTTAACGAAGGATTAAGTCCGGTATAATATCAATATTTGTTTTACGTTCTATGCTTTTGAAAGACAGTTTAACCTTACAGGATTGCATACCAAAATGAGGTGGTCTCTACATCGATAGACCAATTTGTTGTACCAAGATGAAATATTTCAATAAATAAATTCGTTATTTCTGTTTGAGAATCATAAAACAGACGGTAAAATGTATTTATTTGACGTCATTTTTATGGCAACAATGCGATTATATTTCTCTAAGATTAAGTCTGATAATTTTATCAGATTAAAAAGATTACAAAGATGTTCAACTTTAACACAGAAAAAGGATTTAGGAATAGGTTTGCGAAGTTTTGAAAAAAGAACCTGTTTTCTTTGTCAAACAAAGAGTGAGATGACGGTGCCGTGAAAAGCCACCAGTGTGCCTCCACCAGGATTCGAACCCGCGAACCTCGGCGTACTGGTCTGCCGCACTACCGACGACCAAGTTGAAGGGGACTCCTCCCTAGAAGACGACCCGATCGCCATGTACACTATTAACGAATCAAATATACCACAACTTGTATTTTTAGATGCGAAGAAGCAAGTTCGTCTTAATAGCACTCTTGCACTTTAGGCAGTCTAAGGAACTGGCCATGTTTTCCCATTCCGCCCCCTATTGGATTCTGAAATGGGGTCAAACAGATTACTTTTTATCAAATAACTTTAACTTGGCACCGTCGATCTTACTCGATTCCCAATTGTCCTCCCTGTGTTTGTATTACGTATTTTTTTCCTTCAGAGTATCCCTAACCGCCTTCCTGCTGATGTAACTGTGATCAGTTGTGTTACAGAATTTGGTAAACTACGATCTTTTTCATTTTCCTCCAAAGGGTTGGATTAGCAAAGTCTTTCATTATCAAGATTAAACCCGTTTTACGGATATGATTTCTTCGTTCCCAAATGTATAACGCCACATAATTAAGTAGCACAGATTTGAAACACGATAGGGTCGAGAAATTGAATTTATCCTTTTTTAAATTTGCTGATTTGACGGTTTTTTGGTCGACAACATGTTCCCAGATTCTCTAGCCGGTGAACTCGTGTGTCTTAACTTGGTAAAATCTAATGTATTTGGGCTTGACAACGTTACGTTGACGTCAGAAACACCTCTACCTTAATACCGGGAGTGTGAAGTGTGAAGTTTACCAGGTCCGCGGGAGTCGCTAATTACGAAACGCAGTGTCGGATAGAACAGCAAGCCGCCGTGTAATTTTAGCTTTAAAATTGTTCTCCGAAACATCCCTTTTCCATATTTTAATCATGCAGATGGATTCAATGCAAGCTGAATAAAAAATGTACCAATGTAACTTCAACATTATTTCTTTGAGCTGTTTGATGTTCAGAATAATGTTACCAACTGTATAGAAGGGGTTACATAGGGTATGTACCTAATAGTCTTCGTTGACAAAAATAGCTGTCTTTAGAAAGACTTACAAAATGGACAGATTTAGTTATGCCGAAGTGATTCAAGTGATTAAAGCCTCACAGGAAACTATTTTCAGCATGAGGATTAACTTGTGTCACGCGAGATCTCGCCTTGTCACATGAACACCGCTAATACAAATATTACTGTGAAAAAAGTATTACCGTTTGTCTCAACTCACGTTAACACTAACTGTTTGTCTCACCTCACGTTAACACTAACTGTTTGTCTCACCTCACGTTAACACTTACCGTTTGTCTCACCTCACGTTAACACTTACCGTTTGTCTCACCTCACGTTAACACTTACCGTTTGTCTCACCTCACGTTAACACTAACTGTTTGTCTCACCTCACGTTAACACCAACTGTTTGTCTCACCTCACGTTAACACTTACTGTTTGTCTCACCTCACGTTAACACTTACCGTTTGTCTCACCTCACGTTAACACTTACCGTTTGTCTCACCTCACGTTAACATTTACTGTTTGTCTCACCTCACGTTAACACTAACTGTTTGTCTCACCTTACGTTAACACTGACCGTTTGTCTCAACTCACGTTAACACTTACCGTTTGTCTCACCTCACGTTAACACTAACTGTTTGTCTCACCTCACGTTAACACTAACTGTTTGTCTCACCTCACGTTAACACTGACCGTTTGTCTCACCTCACGTTAACACTAACCGTTTGTCTCACCTCAGGTTAACACTTACTGTTTGTCTCACCTCACGTTAACACTAACTGTTTGTCACACCTCACGTTAACACTGACCGTTTGTCTCACCTCAGGTTAACACTTACTGTTTGTCTCACCTCACGTTAACACTAACTGTTTGTCACACCTCACGTTAACACTGACCGTTTGTCTCACCTCACGTTAACACCTACTGTTTGTCTCACCTCACGTTAACACTAACCGTTTGTCTCACCTCACGTTAACACTTACCGTTTGTCTCACCTCACGTTAACACTTACCGTTTGTCTCACCTCACGTTAACACTTACTGTTTGTCTCACCTCACGTTAACACTAACTGTTTGTCTCACCTCACGTTAACACTTACTGTTTGTCTCACCTCACGTTAACACTTACCGTTTGTCTCACCTCACGTTAACATTTACTGTTTGTCTCACCTCACGTTAACACTTACCGTTTGTCTCACCTCACGTTAACACTAACTGTTTGCTTCACCTCACGTTAACACTTACCGTCTGTCTCACCTCACGTTAACACTTACTGTTTGTCTCACCTCACGTGAACACTTACTGAGTGTCTCACCTCACGTTAACACTTACCGTTTGTGTCACCTCACGTGAACACTTACTGTTTGTCTCACCTCACGTTAACACTTACCGTTTGTCTCACCTCACGTTAACACTTACCGTTTGTCTCACCTCACGTTAACACTTACTGTTGTTTCACCTCACGTTAACACTTACCGTCTGTCTCACCTCACGTTAACACTTACCGTGTATCTCACCTCACGTTAACACTTACTGTTTGTCTCACCTCACGTTAACACTTACTGTTTGTCTCACCTCACGTTAACACTACCGTTTGTCTCACCTCACGTTAACACTTACTGTTTGTCTCACATCACGTGAACACTTACCGTTTATCTCACCTCACGTGAACACTTACCGTTTGTCTCACCTCACGTTAACACTTACTGTTGATCTCACCTCACGTTAACACTGACCGTTTGTCTCACCTCACGTTAACACTAACTGTTTGTCTCACCTCACGTTAACACCAACTGTTTGTCTCACCTCACGTTAACACTTACTGTTTGTCTCACCTCACGTTAACACTTACCGTTTGTCTCACCTCACGTTAACACTTACTGTTTGTCTCACCTCACGTTAACACTTACTGTTTGTCTCACCTCACGTTAACATTTACTGTTTGTCTCACCTCACGTTAACACTAACTGTTTGTCTCACCTTACGTTAACACTGACCGTTTGTCTCACCTCACGTTAACACTTACCGTTTGTCTCACCTCACGTTAACACTAACTGTTTGTCTCACCTCACGTTAACACTAACTGTTTGTCTCACCTCACGTTAACACTGACCGTTTGTCTCACCTCACGTTAACACTAACCGTTTGTCTCACCTCAGGTTAACACTTACTGTTTGTCTCACCTCACGTTAACACTAACTGTTTGTCACACCTCACGTTAACACTGACCGTTTGTCTCACCTCAGGTTAACACCTACTGTTTGTCTCACCTCACGTTAACACTAACCGTTTGTCTCACCTCACGTTAACACTTACCGTTTGTCTCACCTCACGTTAACACTTACCGTTTGTCTCACCTCACGTTAACACTTACTGTTTGTCTCACCTCACGTTAACACTAACTGTTTGTCTCACCTCACGTTAACACTTACTGTTTGTCTCACCTCACGTTAACACTTACCGTTTGTCTCACCTCACGTTAACATTTACTGTTTGTCTCACCTCACGTTAACACTTACCGTTTGTCTCACCTCACGTTAACACTAACTGTTTGCTTCACCTCACGTTAACACTTACCGTCTGTTTCACCTCACGTTAACACTTACTGTTTGTCTCACCTCACGTGAACACTTACTGAGTGTCTCACCTCACGTTAACACTTACCGTTTGTGTCACCTCACGTGAACACTTACTGTTTGTCTCACCTCACGTTAACACTTACCGTTTGTCTCACCTCACGTTAACACTTACCGTTTGTCTCACCTCACGTTAACACTTACTGTTGTCTCACCTCACGTTAACACTTACCGTCTGTCTCACCTCACGTTAACACTTACCGTGTATCTCACCTCACGTTAACACTTACTGTTTGTCTCACCTCACGTTAACACTTACTGTTTGTCTCACCTCACGTTAACACTACCGTTTGTCTCACCTCACGTTAACACTTACTGTTTGTCTCACCTCACGTGAACACTTACCGTTTGTCTCACCTCACGTTAACACTTACTGTTGATCTCACCTCACGTTAACACTTACCGTTTGTCTCACCTCACGTTAACACTGACCGTTTGTCTCACCTCACGTTAACACTTACTGTTTGTCTCATCTCACGTTAACACTTACCGTTTGTCTCACCTCACGTTAACACTTACCGTTTGTCTCACCTCACGTTAACACTTACCGTTTGTCTCACCTCACGTTAACACTTACCGTTTGTCTCACCTCACGTTAACACTGACCGATTGTCTCACCTCACGTTAACACTTACCGTTTGTCTCACCTCACGTTAACACTGACCGTTTGTCTCACCTCACGTTAACACTTACTGTTTGTCTCACCTCACGTTAACACTTACTGTTTGTCTCACCTCACGTTAACACTTACTGAGTGTCTCGCCTTACGTTAACCATTACCGTTTGTCTCACCTCACGTTAACACTTATTGTTTGTCTCACCTCACGTTAACACTTACCGTTTGTCTCACCTCACGTTAACACTTACTGTTTGTCTCACCTCACGTTAACACTTACTGTTTGTCTCATCTCACGTTAACACTAACCGTTTGTCTCAATTCACGTTAACACTTACTGTTTGTCTCACCTCACGTTAACACTTACTGTTTGTCTCACCTCACGTTAACACTTACCGTTTGTCTCACCTCACGTTAACACTTACTGTTTGTCTCACTTCACGTTAACACTCACCGTTTGTCTCACCTCACGTTAACAGTTATGAAGGCCATCTGACCTACGAATATATTAAATATCGTATCAACTACTCCCTAGTTATTTTTTGTAACTTCAACTTAACATTGATATACGTCATACACTGAATCTCCAGAATAAATCTTTCATTCCTAACCGACATTGGCTAAAGATACACTTGTTAAATAAAAAAAAAATCCATTGTTAGTATAATTCATAGGCGTAATTCTCTTCTTTTTTTTTTTTTGGTTTTTAGTATACCTTAAGTATACCCCATGTTCGGATTCATGATGCAGGTCAGCAGTTTAAAACTATGTTAGATAGTTCCCCGTTTAGTTCCCCGGTGTGTGTAGTGAGATACGAGAACATACATGCCATAGCCTTCTTCAGAACTGTTGTATGAGAGTAATGCCCCGTTGATCATTGTGAGGTAGCCTCGGCCACACTGGGTTTGCTAGAATCCAACAGCTTCCTGTAACACCCGGATACGTAGAGTATCAGATCGGATCTTAGCTCACGTCATATATAACATGATGACTCAATATCCAAATACTTCGAAAGGTCTTTTTTCTTAAAATTTCAGTGTTTTCATCATTATAAATATTTTGTTATATACATGTTCATTGTAGATTTGTCTTCTCTGTTACATACTGTCATAAATATAGGGTGGCCATAGCTGTTACATACTGTCATAAATATAGGATGGCCATAGCTGTTACATACTGTCATCAATAGTGGGTAGCCACAGCTGTTACATACTGTCATAAATATAGGGTAGCCACAGCTGTTACATACTGTCATAAATATAGGGTAGCCATAGTTGTTACATACTGTCATCAATAGTGGGTAGCCATAGTTGTTACATACTGTCATAAATAGATGGTGGTCATAGCTGTTATATACTGTCATAAATAGATGGTGGCCATAGCTGTTATATACTGTCATAAATATAGGGTGGCCATAACTGTTATATACTGTCATAAATATAGGGTGGCCATAGCTGTTACATACTGTCATAAATATAGGGTGGCCATAGCTGTTACATACTGTCATAAATATAGGGTAGCCATAACTGTTATATACTGTCATAAATATAGGGTGACCATAGCTGTTACATACTGTCATAAACATAGGGTGACCATAACTGTTACATACTGTCATAAATATAGGGTGGCCATAGTTGTTACATACTGTCAAAAATAGTGGGTGGCCATAGCTGTTACATACTGTCATAAACATAGGGTGGCCATAGCTGTTACACATATGTAGGCTGGCTATGTCTATAACATACATGTAGGGTGGCCATGTCTGTAACATACATGTAGTGTGGCCATGTCTGTAACATACATGTAGGGTGGCCATGTCTGTAACATACATGTAGGGTGGTCATGTCTGTAATTAACATACATGTAGGGTGGCCATGTCTGTAACATACATGTAGGGTGGCCATGTCTGTAACATACATGTAGGGTGACCATGTCTGCAAGATACATGTAGGGTGACCATGTCTGTATCATACATGTAGGGTGACCATGTCTGTAACATACATGTAGGGTGGCCATGTCTGTAATATACATGTAGGGTGGCCATGTCTATAACATACATGTAGGGTGGCCATGTCTGTAACATACATGTAGAGTGGTCATGTCTGTAACATACATGTAGGGTGACCATGTCTGTAACATACATGTAGGGTGGCCATGTCTATAACATACATGTAGGGTGGCCATGTCTGTAACATACATGTAGGGTGGCCATGTCTATAACATACATGTAGGGTGACCATGTCAGTAACATACATGTAGGGTGGCCATGTCTATAACATACATGTAGGGTGGCCATGTCTGTAACATACATGTAGGGTGGCCATGTCTGTAACATACATGTAGGGTGGCCATGTCTATAACATACATGTAGGGTGGCCATGTCTGTAACATACATGTAGGGTGGCCATGTCTGTAACATACATGTAGGGTGGCCATGTCTGTAACATACATGTAGGGTGGCCATGTCTGTAACATACATGTAGGGTGGCCATGTCTGTAACATACATGTAGGGTGGCCATGTCTGTAACATACATGTAGGGTGGTCATGTCTATAACATACATGTAGGGTGACCATGTCAGTAACATACATGTAGGGTGGCCATGTCTATAACATACATGTAGGGTGGCCATGTCTGTAACATACATGTAGGGTGGCCATGTCTGTAACATACATGTAGGGTGGCCATGTCTATAACATACATGTAGGGTGGCCATGTCTGTAACATACATGTAGGGTGGCCATGTCTGTAACATACATGTAGGGTGGCCATGTCTGTAACATACATGTAGGGTGGCCATGTCTGTAACATACATGTAGGGTGGCCATGTCTGTAACATACATGTAGGGTGGCCATGTCTGTAACATACATGTACATGTAGGGTGGTCATGTCTGTAACATACATGTAGGGTGGCCATGTCTGTAACATACATGTAGGGTGGCCATGTCTGTAACATACATGTAGGGTGGCCATGTCGGTAACATACATGTAGGGTGGCCATGTCTGTAATATACATGTAGGGTGGCCATGTCTGTAACATACATGTAGGGTGGCCGTGTCTGTAACATACATGTAGGGTGGCCATGTCTGTAACATACATGTGGGGTGGCCGTGTCTGTAACATACATGTAGGGTGGTCATGTCAGTAACATACATGTAGGGTGGTCGTGTCTGTAACATACATGTGGGGTGGCCATGTCTGTAACATACATGTAGGGTGACCATGTCTGTAACATACATGTAGGGTAACCATCCCTGTAACATACATGTAGGGTGGTCATGTCTGTAACATACATGTAGGGTGGCCATGTCTGTAACATACATGTAGGGTGATCATGTCTGTAACATACATGTAGGGTGGTCATGTCTATAACATACATGTAGGGTGGCCATGTCTGTAATTAACATACATGTAGGGTGGCCATGTCTGTAACATACATGTAGGGTGGCCATGTCTGTAACATACATGTAGGGTGGTCATGTCTATAACATACATGTAGGGTGGCCATGTCTGTAATTAACATACATGTAGGGTGGTCATGTCTGTAACATACATGTAGGGTGGCCATGTCTGTAACATACATGTACATGTAGGGTGGTCATGTCTATAACATACATGTAGGGTGGCCATGTCTATAACATACATGTAGGGTGGCCATGTCTGTAACATACATGTAGGGTGGTCATGTCTATAACATACATGTGGGGTGGCCATGTCTGTAACATACATGTAGGGTGGCCATGTCTGTAACATACATGTAGGGTGGTCATGTCTGTAACATACATGTAGGGTGGTCATGTCTGTAACATACATGTGGAGTGGCCATGTCTGTAACATACATGTAGGGTTTCGAAGTCTGTAACATACATGTAGGGTGACCATGTCTGTAACATACATGTAGGGTGGTCATGTCTGTAACATACATGTAGGGTGGCCATGTCTGTAACATACATGTAGGGTGACCAAGTCTGTAACATACATGTAGGGTGGTCATGTCTGTAACATACATGTGGGGTGGCCATGTCTGTAACATACATGTAGGGTGGCCATGTCTGTAACATACATGTAGGGTGGTCATGTCTGTAACATACATGTAGGGTGGCCAAGTCTGTAACATACATGTACATGTAGGGTGGCCATGTCTGTAACATACATGTAGGGTGACCGTGTCTGTAACATACATGTAGGGTGACCATGTCTGTAACATACATGTAGGGTGACCATGTCTGTAACATACATGTAGGGTGGCCATGTCTGTAAGATACATGTAGGGTGGCCATGTCTGTAAGATACATGTACATGTAGGGTGGCCATGTCTGTAACATACATGTAGGGTGGCCATGTCTATAACATACATGTAGGGTGGCTATGTCTGTAACATACATGTAGGGTGGTCATGTCTGTAACATACATGTAGGGTGGTCATGTCTGTAACATACATGTAGGGTGGCCATGTCTGTAACATACATGTAGGGTGACCATGTCTGTAACATACATGTGGGGTGGCCATGTCTGTAACATACATGTGGGGTGGCCATGTCTGTAACATACATGTAGGGTGGCCATGTCTGTAACATACATGTACATGTAGGGTGGTCATGTCTGTAACATACATGTAGGGTGGCCATGTCGGTAACATACATGTAGGGTGGCCATGTCTGTAATATACATGTAGGGTGGCCATGTCTGTAACATACATGTAGGGTGGCCGTGTCTGTAACATACATGTAGGGTGGCCATGTCTGTAACATACATGTGGGGTGGCCGTGTCTGTAACATACATGTAGGATGGTCATGTCAGTAACATACATGTAGGGTGGTCGTGTCTGTAACATACATGTGGGGTGGCCATGTCTGTAACATACATGTAGGGTGACCATGTCTGTAACATACATGTAGGGTAACCATCCCTGTAACATACATGTAGGGTGGTCATGTCTGTAACATACATGTAGGGTGGCCATGTCTGTAACATACATGTAGGGTGGTCATGTCTGTAACACACATGTAGGGTGGCCATGTCTGTAACATATATGTAGGGTGACCATGTCTGTATCATACATGTAGGGTGACCATGTCTGTAACATACATGTAGGGTGACCATGTCTGTAACATACATGTAGGGTGATCATGTCTGTAACATACATGTAGGGTGGTCATGTCTATAACATACATGTAGGGTGGCCATGTCTGTAATTAACATACATGTAGGGTGGCCATGTCTGTAACATACATGTAGGGTGGCCATGTCTGTAACATACATGTAGGGTGGTCATGTCTATAACATACATGTAGGGTGGCCATGTCTGTAATTAACATACATGTAGGGTGGTCATGTCTGTAACATACATGTAGGGTGGCCATGTCTGTAACATACATGTACATGTAGGGTGGTCATGTCTATAACATACATGTAGGGTGGCCATGTCTGTAACATACATGTACATGTAGGGTGGCCATGTCTGTAACATACATGTAGGGTGGCCATGTCTATAACATACATGTAGGGTGGCCATGTCTGTAACATACATGTAGGGTGGCCATGTCTATAACATACATGTAGGGTGGCCATGTCTGTAACATACATGTAGGGTGGTCATGTCTATAACATACATGTGGGGTGGCCATGTCTGTAACATACATGTAGGGTGGCCATGTCTGTAACATACATGTAGGGTGGTCATGTCTGTAACATACATGTAGGGTGGTCATGTCTGTAACATACATGTGGAGTGGCCATGTCTGTAACATACATGTAGGGTTTCGAAGTCTGTAACATACATGTAGGGTGACCATGTCTGTAACATACATGTAGGGTGGTCATGTCTGTAACATACATGTAGGGTGGCCATGTCTGTAACATACATGTAGGGTGACCATGTCTGTAACATACATGTAGGGTGGTCATGTCTGTAACATACATGTGGGGTGGCCATGTCTGTAACATACATGTAGGGTGGCCATGTCTGTAACATACATGTAGGGTGGTCATGTCTGTAACATACATGTAGGGTGGCCAAGTCTGTAACATACATGTACATGTAGGGTGGCCATGTCTGTAACATACATGTAGGGTGACCGTGATTGTAACATACATGTAGGGTGACCATGTCTGTAACATACATGTAGGGTGACCATGTCTGTAACATACATGTAGGGTGGCCATGTCTGTAAGATACATGTAGGGTGGCCATGTCTGTAAGATACATGTACATGTAGGGTGGCCATGTCTGTAACATACATGTAGGGTGGCCATGTCTATAACATACATGTAGGGTGGCTATGTCTGTAACATACATGTAGGGTGGTCATGTCTGTAACATACATGTAGGGTGGTCATGTCTGTAACATACATGTAGGGTGGCCATGTCTGTAACATACATGTAGGGTGGCCATGTCTGTAACATACATGTAGGGTGGTCATGTCTGTAACATACATGTAGGATGACCATGTCTGTAACATACATGTAGAATGGCCATGTCTGCAACATACATGTAGGGTGATCATGTCTATAACATACATGTAGGGTGGCCATGTCTGTAACATACATGTAGGGTGGCCATGTCTGTAACATACATGTAGGGTGGCCATGTCTGTAACATACATGTAGGGTGACCATGTCTGTAACATACATGTAGGGTGGCCATGTCTGTAACATACATGTAGAATGGCCATGTCTGTAACATACATGTAGGGTGGCCTGGTCTGTAACATACATGTAGGGTGGCCATGTCTATAACATACATGTAGGGTGGCCATGTCTGTAACATACATGTAGGGTGGTCATGTCTGTAACATACATGTAGGGTGGCCATGTCTGTAACATACATGTAGGGTGGCCATGTCTGTAACATACATGTAGGGTGGCCATGTCGGTAACATACATGTAGGGTGGCCATGTCTGTAACATACATGTAGGGTGACCATGTCTGTAACATACATGTAGGGTGGCCATGTCTGTAATATACATGTAGGGTGGTCATATCTGTAACATACATGTAGGGTGGCCATGTCTGTAACATACATGTAGGGTGACCATGTCTGTAACATACATGTAGGGTGGTCATATCTGTAACATACATGTAGGGTGGCCATGTCTGTAACATACATGTAGGGTGACCATGTCTGTAACATACATGTAGGGTGACCAAGTCTGTAACATACATGTAGGGTGACCATGTCTGTAACATACATGTAGGGTGGCCATGTCTGTAACATACATGTAGGGTGGCCATGTCTGTGACATACATGTAGGGTGGCCATGTCTGTAACATACATGTAGGTTGGCCATGTCTGTAACATACATGTAGGGTGACCATGTCTGTAACATACATGTAGGGTGGCCATGTCTGTAACATACATGTAAGGTGACCATGTCTGTAGCATACAATGTACATGTAGGGTGGTAATGTCTGTAACATACAATGTACATGTAGGGTGGCCATGTCTGTAACATACATGTAGGGTTTCGAAGTCTGTAACATACATGTAGGGTGGCCATGTCTGTAACATACATGTAGGGTTTCGAAGTCTGTAACATACATATAGGGTGGCCATGTCTATAACATACATGTAGGGTGGCCATGTCTGTAACATACATGTAGGGTGGCCATGTCTGTAACATACATGTAGGGTTTCGAAGTCTGTAACATACTTGTAGGGTGGCCATGTCTGTAACATACATGTAGGGTGGCCATGTGTATAACATACATGTGGGGTGGCCATGTCTGTAACATACATGTAGGGTTTCGAAGTCTGTAACATACATATAGGGTGGCCATGTCTATAACATACATGTAGGGTGGCCATGTCTGTAACATACATGTAGGGTGGCCATGTCTGTAACATACATGTAGGGTGATCATGTCTGTAACATACATGTAAGGTGGCCATGTCTGTAACATACATGTAGGGTGGCCATGTCTGTAACATACATATAGGGTGGCCATGTCTGTAACATACATGTAGGGTGGCCATGTCTGTAACATACATGTAGGGTGGCCATGTCTGTAACATACATGTAGGGTGGCCATGTCTGTAACATACATGTAGGGTATCAACATAATCATACCGTACTGACGTCTCATCTCCAACATAATTATATTGTACTGTCTGTCTGGAACAGAAACCATTTCATCTCCAACATAATTATATTGTACTGTCTGTCTGGAACAGAAACCGTCTCATCTCCAACATAATTATATTGTACTGTCTGTCTGGAACAGAACTCGTCTCATCTCCAACATAATTATATTGTACTGTCTGTCTGGAACAGAACTCGTCTCATCTCCAACATAATTATACCGTACTGACGTCTCATCTCCAACATAATTATACCGTACTGACGTCTCATCTCCAACATAATTATACCGTACTGACGTCTCATCTCCAACATAATTATACCGTACTGACGTCTCATCTCCAACATAATTATACCGTACTGACGTCTCATCTCCAACATAATTATAGTGTACTGTCTGTCTGGAACAGAACTCGTCTCATCATCAACATAATTATATTGTACTGTCTGTCTGGAACAGAACTCGTCTCATCTCCAACATAATTATATTGTACTGTCTGTCTGGAACAGAACTCGTCTCATCTCCAACATAATTATATTGTACTGTCTGTCTGGAACAGAACTCGTCTCATCTCCAACATAATTATATTGTACTGTCTGTCTGGAACAGAAACCGTCTAATCGTCAACATAATTATATTGTACTGTCTGTCTGGAACAGAACTCGTCTGATCATCAACCTAATTATATTGTACTGTCTGTCTGGAACAGAACCTGTCTCATCTCCAACATAATTATATTGTACTGTCTGTCTGGAACAGAACCTGTCTCATCTCCAACATAATTATATTGTACTGTCTGTCTGGAACAGAAACCGTCTCATCTCCAACATAATTATATCGTACTGACGTCTCATCTCCAACATAATTATACCGCACTGACGTCTCATCTCCAACATAATTATATTGTACTGTCTGTCTGGAACAGAACTCGTCTCATCATCAACATAATTATATTGTACTGTCTGTCTGGAACAGAAACCGTCTCATCTCCAACATAATTATACCGTACTGACGTCTCATCTCCAACATAATTATACCGCACTGACGTCTCATCTCCAACATAATTATATTGTACTGTCTGTCTGGAACAGAACTCGTCTCATCATCAACATAATTAATTTTGAATTTACGGTTTAGAGAAGAAACATCTTATCATTGATGTAATTATACTGAACTTACGGTTAAGAGAAAAACATCTGAGCTTTAACATAATTATATTGGTCTGTCGGTTTAAATGTATTGTACCTTCGACACATCATGCCATTCTCATCATTACTCTCGGGCTTAGAGAAGACGCAACTGTCTCATCATCCGCTAAATTACCGTCCGTCTAGAGACGACATGTCGTGTGTCTCATCATCCGCTAAATTACCGTCCGTCTTGAGACGAAATGTCATGTGTCTCTTCATCCGCTAAATTACCGTCCGTCTAGAGACGAAATGTCGTGTGCCCTATCATCCGCTTAATTACCGTCCGTCTAGAGACAAAATTTCGTGTGTCCTATCATCCGCTTAATTACCGTCCGTCTAGAGACGAAATGTCGTGTGTCTCATCATCCGCTAAATTACCGTCCGTCTAGAGACGAAATGTCGTGTGTCTCATCATTCGCTAAATTATATGTACCGTTCGTCTAGAGACGAAATGTCATGTGTCTGATCATCCGCTAAATTACCGTCCGTCTAGAGACGACATGTCGTGTGTCTCATCATCCGCTAAATTACCGTCCGTCTAGAGACGACATGTCGTGTGTCTCATCATCCGCTTAATTACCGTCCGTCTAGAGACGAAATGTCGTGTGTCTCATCATCCGCTAAATTACCGTCCGTCTAGAGACGGAATGTCGTGATGTCGTGTGTCCTATCATCCGCTAAATTGTATGTACCTTTCGTCTAGAGACGACATGTCCTGTGTCCTATCATCCGCTAAATTACCGTCCGTCTAGAGACGACATGTCGTGTGTCTCATCATCCGCTTAATTACCGTCCGTCTAGAGACGACATGTCGTGTGTCCTATCATCCGCTTAATTACCGTCCGTCTAGAGACGAAATGTCGTGTGTCCTATCATCCGTAACATTGTCGATGCTATTTACATAGATTTTGAATTAATGTGTTCCAGTATGGCACATATGGCAACACGGAGCTGTTTATGTGACAAAAACATGTGACCAGCCTTTCACTGATCGATCAACCCACAATTAACTAGAATTCTCATACACATGCGTTCGATCTATGTCACATTTGAATGTTTAGATTTCAGTAACAATGTTTTGAAATCAACGAAAACAAACGGCCTTTTATTTCGCGTGACACTAGCACACACTACAGTTAAGTGGTCGTTTTGATATACAAATGTACCTATTCACGGCCTGAATATTTCTAATTTACGTTATCAGTTATACATCTTAAATCCTCAGTTGTAATACAGATCGATGCGGTGGTGTCGTTTCCATTCCGATGTACCATTTTATTACGTCTGGGTTGAATGTTTCCAGTAACAGTTCAATGTTTTCCACCAAACACTACAGTGATTGTTGACATCGGAAACAGTCAATAATCTATAGCACAAATCGTATTTCTTATACGGCGTTCATGTTCTTTTTATGGAGTCGATGATTGAATGACTGGCGATAAAACAGATCTGTAACTCGTAACTATTGGTAGAGGTCGGAAATCGATAATCGATAATCGAGTGTAGGATCTATGTCTCCCATTGTTAAATCCTAGAGATGCATGCCTTTACCCATCCTATCCTCACATTCCCTCAGTGTTGTTTATATGAATATCACCCATCGATCGATTGTCGGGGACTATTGTCTTGTATGACCACGTTTTTGTTTGGGGCCAGTCTCGTGCGATCCCCCTCCCCAAAGCACGCGCCTTCACCTCCTTTGCGCGAGACTGTCATCGTCGATTCGATTGTTCACGGTTGACATATGCCGCACACACACGGCTGGCTCGGACAGACCACGTGCAAACGATGGCGATGATAAATATATATTTAAAACATGGGTGAAGATCATAGAATGGAAAACGTTGGCTACCGAACTGAGGACGAATGTAAAAGACTGGTATAGCGAAGAGAACGCCTAGGAGTCACTGTGCTCGACAAATCGATCGAGAGAAAGACTCGCAGATTTCGAACCTATAGACATGGAGGACGCGCAGAGTATGTCCCGGATTTTGACATATAAAACAAGAACCAGGGATGGAGTTTAACGTTTTGTGTGATGTCGGGAATATACAGGATTAACCGGATAACAAGGTAGGTTTACAGTACAGGGCAGTATCTACAGGAGACACCAATATGGTGAGAATATCCCCACGCTCTGGTCGTATGCGTGGGGACCAGGGACCACATTAGCCGTGGACCCGCTGTTATTTCATACTACAAGGAATGCCGAATGCGTCTTGGTATGGAAAATGCATTTTAGAGAGAGAATGAGAGACAAGACATGCATGTTTTTCTTTTTCTTTTGTAAATTAGTAGATACATAGAGTGATGTCACACAACTGCAAAACGTTCGCTGCTGGCAAGTGTCATGCATAGATTTGCCTTGAACATCTGTATATATTGTATCGTTGTCAGTTCGTGTAGCCGAGTAATGCTAAACATCAATCGAGGTACGTCTAAAGAACGGGATTCATTCCGTCCTTGTCAGGAGAAGTTATTTGACGAAATTTTAAATTTTTCGGTCAATCATCATAAAGGCTTCTCGGATGGTTGGCAACCTCCTTGTAGAGACATACATTTGTAATTACACCAGTAAGGCGATCTCGGTCCTGATATCTTACGTAAGATAAGGTAACTTACATTTCGGTTTTTATTGTTATTTAGAAATAAACATGGCAGCGATACCAATATCATTGCGGGCTCGGTAGGCATTGACTTTCGGCGGATACAGTACCAAGGAGTAAATCGGTGTATGTTTCTGCCTTTTAAGGGAAGGGTTTGAACTCGTGGACGGCAAGGGTATAGGGTAAGGGCTTGGGTGTGTCACATTGCTAGTTCAGATGTTATGACGGCAACTGTGTTTAATTTTTAGGCGACGGGGATAAGGATGTTAAGTGAGCCAAACAGTTAGGATGTCTATTCGACTAGATACACAATATATTCTTATATATAATTTTGTACTAAAAATATGCGGAAGTTCCGTATTAGAGCTATCCGAAATAAATGGAATTTAAACAAACGAAAGGAGTAAAAATGGAATAACAACATTATAATATTGATATTTAAAACATTCATCTGTGTGATCTACTGATACATAAATAAATTATCTGTGTATATATATATATATATATAAGTGATACATACAGTGTATATACATGTATGTATGTGAGATATATAAGGTGCACATGTGTTGTTTGTGATAGAATCACGTGTGTGAGATGTACACTGTGTACCTGTGTTGTGTGTTGTATGTGAGATATATATTGTATGTGTGTAGTGTGTGATATATATAGTATGTGTGTAATGTGTGAGATATATACAGTGTGTGTGTTGTGTGTGATATATATAGTGTATGTGTGTAGTGTGTGAGATATATATTGTATATGTGTAGTGTGTGATATATATAGTGTATGTGTGTTGTATGTGAGATATATACAGTGCTGTGTGTTGTGGGTGAGATATATAGTGTATGTGTGTAGTGTGTTAGATATATAGTGTATGTGTGTTGTATGCGAAATATATAGTGTGTGTGTTGTGTGTGAGATATATAGTGTATGTGTGTAGTGTGTGATATATATAGTGTATGTGTGTAATGTGTGATATATATACAGTATGTGTGTTGTATGCGAAATATATAGTGTGTGTGTTGTGTGTGAGATATATACAGTGTGTGTGTGTTGTGTGTGAGATATATAGTGTATGTGTGTAGTGTGTGATATATATAGTGTATGTGTGTAGTGTGTGATATATATAGTGTATGTGTGTAGTGTGTGAGATATAAAGAGTATGTGTGTTGTGTGTGAGATATATAGTGTATGTGTGTAATGTGTGAGATATATACAGTGTGTGTGTTGTGTGTGAGATATATAGTGTATGTGTGTTGTATGCGAAATATATAGTGTATGTGTTGTGTGTGAGATATATAGTGTATGTGTGTTGTATGCGAGATATATACAGTGTTGTGCGTTGTATGTGTGATATATACAGTGTATGTGTGTATTGTGTGAGATATATACAGTGTGTGTGTTGTGGGTGAGATATATAGTGTATGTGTGTAGTGTGTGAGATATATAGTGTATGTGTGTTGTGTGTGAGATATATATAGTGTATGTGTAGTGTGTGATATATATATTGTATGTGTGTAGTTTGTGAGATATATAGTGTATGTGTGTAGTGTGTGAGATATATATAGTGTATGTGTGTAGTGTGTAAGATATATATAGTGTATGTGTGTAGAGTGTGAGATATATAGTGTATGTGTGTAGTGTGTGAGATATATAGTGTGTGTGTGTGTAGTGTGTGAGATATATAGTGTATGTGTGTAGTGTGTGAGATATATACAGTATGTGTGTTGTGTGTGAGATATATACAGTATGTGTGTAGTGTGTGAGATATATAGTGTATGTGTGTAATGTGTGAGATATATAGTGTATGTGTGTAGTGTGTGAGATATATACAGTATGTGTGTTGTGTGTGAGATATATAGTGTATGTGTGTAGTGTGTGATATATATATTGTATCTGTGTTGTGTGTGAGATATATAGTGTATGTGTGTAATGTGTGAGATATATAGTGTATGTGTGTAGTGTGTGAGATATATAGTGTATGTGTGTAGTGTGTGAGATATATACAGTGTATGTGTAGTGTGTGAGATATATAGTGTATGTGTGTAATGTGTGAGATATATAGTGTATGTGTGTAGTGTGAGATATATAGTGTGTGTGTTGTGTGTGAGATATATAGTGTGTGTGTGTAGTGTGTGAGATATATAGTGTATGTGTGTAATGTGTGAGATATATAGTGTGTGTGTAGTGTGTGAGATATATAGTGTATGTGTAGTGTGTGAGATATATAGTGTATGTGTGTAATGTGTGAGATATATACAGTGTATGTGTGTAATGTGTGAGATATATAGTGTATGTGTAGTGTGTGAGATATATAGTGTATGTGTGTAGTGTGTGAGATATATAGTGTATGTGTAGTGTGTGAGATATATAGTGTATGTGTGTAATGTGTGAGATATATACAGTGTATGTGTGTAATGTGTGAGATATAAAGTGTATGTGTGTAGTGTGTGTGATATATAGTGTATGTGTGTAATGTGTGAGATATACAGTGTATGTGTGTAGTGTGTAAGATATATAGTGTATGTGTGTAGTATGTGAGATATATAGTGTATGTGTGTAGTGTGTGAGATATATAGTGTATGTGTGTAGTGTGTGAGATACATACAGTGTATGTGTGTAATGTGTGAGATATAGTGTATGTGTGTAATGTGTGAGATATATAGTGTATGTGTGTAATGTGTGAGATATATACAGTGTATGTGTGTAATGTGTGAGATATATACAGTGTATGTGTGTAATGTGTGAGATATATAGTGTATGTGTGTAGTGTGTGAGATATATAGTGTATGTGTGTAATGTGTGATATATAGTGTATGTGTGTAGTGTGTGAGATATATAGTGTATGTGTGTAGTGTGTGAGATATATAGTGTATGTGTGTAATGTGTGAGATATATATTGTATGTGTGTTGTGTGTGATATATATAGTGTGTGTGTAATGTGTGAGATATATAGTGTATGTGTAATGTGTGATATATATAGTGTATGTGTGTAATGTGTGATATATATAGTGTATGTGTAGTGTGTGAGATATATAGTGTATGTGTGTAATGTGTGAGATATATAGTGTATGTGTGTAATGTGTGGTATATATATTGTATGTGTAATGTGTGATATATATATATTGTATGTGTAATGTGTGATATATATATAGTGTGTGTGTTGTGTGTGAGATATATATTGTATGTGTGTAATGTGTGAGATATATACAGTGTTGTGTGTTGCGTGTTAGATATATTCATTGTACATGTGTTGTGTGTGTGATATATATATATAGTGTACAACAGGTGTTTTGTGTGTGAGATATATATAGTGTACAACATGTGTTGTGTGTGTGAGATATATATAGTGTACAACAGTATACATGTGTTGTGTGAGATACACACAGTGTTCATGGTGTTTTATATATATACCGTGTACATGTGTTATTTGTGATAGATACACATGTGTTTGGGATGAGTATTATACATGTGTTGTGTGCTATATATATCGTGTATATGTGTTGTGTGAGATATACACAGTGTGTATGTGTTTTATGAGATATATACAGTTTGTATGTGTAGTGTGATATTGACAGTGTACATGTGTAGTGTGATATTGATCATGTAATGTGTAGTGTGATATTGATATTGTACATGTAGTGTGATATTGATAGTGTACATGTGTAGTGTGATATTGATCATGTAATGTGTAGTGTGATATTGATAGTGTACATGTGTAGTGTGATATTGACAGTGTACATATGTAGTGTGATATTGATAATGTAAATGTGTAGTGTGATCATGATAGTGTAAATGTGTAGTGCGATATTGATAGTGTACATGTGTAGTGTGATATTGATAGTGTAAATGTGTAGTGTGATATTGATGGTGTACATGTGTAGTGTGATATTGATAGTGTACATGTGTAATGTGATATTGATAGTGTACGTGTGTAGTGTGATTTTGATAGTGTACATGTGTAGTGTGATATTGATGGTGTACATGTGTAGTGTGATATTGATGGTGTACGTGTGTAGTGTGATACTGATAATGTACATATGAAGTTTGATATTGATAGTGTACATGTGTAGTGTGATACTGATAGTGTACATGTGAAGTGTGATATTGATAGTGTATATTTGTAGTGTGATATTGATAGTGTACATGTGTAGTGTGTTATTGATCATGTAATGTGTAGTGTGATTTTGATAGTGTACATGTGTAGTGTGTTATTGATAGTGTACATGTGTAGTGTGATATTGATAGTGTACATGTGTAGTGTGATATTGATAGCGTGCATGTGTAGTGTGATTTTGATGGTGTACATGTGTAGTGTGATATGGATAGTGTACATGTGTAGTGTGATATTGTTTATGTACATGTGTAGTGTGATATTGATTGTGTACGTGTGTAGTGTGATATTGATGGTGTACGTGTGTAGTGTGATATTGATAGTGTACATGTGTATTGTGATATTGATAGTGTACATGTGTAGTGTGATATTGATAGTGTACATGTGTAGTGTGATATTGATAGTGTACATGTGTAGTGTGATATTGATAGTGTACATGTGTAGTGTGATATTGATAGCGTGCATTTGTAGTGTGATTTTGATGGTGTACATGTGTAGTGTGATATGGATAGTGTACATGTGTAGTGTGATATTGATAGTGTACATGTGTAGTGTGATATTGATATTGTACATGTGTAGTGTGATATTGATAGTGTACATGTGTTGGTTGTAAGAAATATACAGTGAAGTGTGCTGTGTGTGAGACAGATGGATTTGATGTACACATTTATTATTCAAGAGATACAATGTACCAGTAATTTGTTGTGTTTAAGATATATACAGTGTATGTGTTGTGTTTAAGATATATACAGTGTATGTGTGTTGTGTTTTAGATATATACAATGTATGTGTTGTGTTTGATATATATACAATGTATGTGTTGTGTTTAAGATATATACAGTGTATGTGTTGTGTTTGATATATATACAATGTATGTGTTGTGTTTGATATATATACAGTCTATGTGTGTTATGTGTTAGATATATACAATGTATGTGTGTTGTGTGTTAGATATATACAATGTATGTGTTGTGTTTGATATATATACAGTCTATGTGTGTTATGTGTTAGATATATACAATGTATGTGTGTTGTGTGTTAGATATATACAGTGTATGTGTGTTGTGTGTTAGATATATATAATGTATGTTTGTTGTGTTAGATATATACAATGTATGTTTGTTGTGTTTGATATATATACAGTGTATGTGTGTTGTGTTTGAGATATATACAGTGTATGTGTTGTGTTTGAGATATATACAATGTATGTTTGTTGTGTTTGATATATATACAGTGTATGTGTTGTGTTTGAGATATATACAGTGTATGTGTTGTGTTTGAGATATATACAGTGTATGTGTTGTGTGTTAGATATATACAATGTATGTTTGTTGTGTTAGATATATACAATGTATGTGTGTTGTGTTTGAGATATATACAGTGTATGTGTTGTGTTTGAGATATATACAATGTATGTTTGTTGTGTTTGATATATATACAGTGTATGTGTGTTGTGTGTTAGATATATACAGTGTATGTGTTGTGTTTGAGATATATACAATGTATGTGTGTTGTGTGTTAGATATATACATTGTATGTTTGTTGTGTTTGATATATATACAGTGTATGTGTGTTGTGTTTGAGATATATACAGTGTATGTGTTGTGTTTGAGATATATACAATGTATGTTTGTTGTGTTTGATATATATACAGTGTATGTGTTGTGTTTGAGATATATACAGTGTATGTGTTGTGTTTGAGATATATACAGTGTATGTGTTGTGTGTTAGATATATACAATGTATGTTTGTTGTGTTAGATATATACAATGTATGTGTGTTGTGTTTGAGATATATACAGTGTATGTGTTGTGTTTGAGATATATACAGTGTATGTGTTGTGTTTGAGATATATACAGTGTATGTGTTGTGTGTTAGATATATACAATGTATGTTTGTTGTGTTAGATATATACAATGTATGTTTGTTGTGTTTGATATATATACAGTGTATGTGTGTTGTGTTTGAGATATATACAGTGTATGTGTTGTGTTTGAGATATATACAGTGTATGTGTGTTGTGTGTTAGATATATACATTGTATGTGTGTTGTTTGTTAGATATATACAGTGTATGTGTTGTGTTTGCGATATATACAGTGAGACTAGCTAGTCTGGACCACAAGTCCCCGTGATACGAGACTTGTCGGGATTACAAGCCCCTAGGAATACTGTGTGTGGTAGGTACATCGATCTATAAAACATTGACGTAACCCAGCTTTTGTACTGTCATCCGTTGTGTTTACTTTGAAAAATCGTTTTCATTTAAACGTTTATCTACTTTAAACTTGCATGATGGCTATTCTGTTCAATGCTACTTAAAATGTCTTGAGGTGTGAAGAACGCAAGCTTTCTGGTTTATTTCTCCAAACGCAAAAGAGTTCACATTTTATTTGCCTGTAATTTTCTGACTTAGAATTGTTTGCCTATTAACTAAAGAAAGAATTTATACCGGGGAAAAGTACGCTTAATAAAAAAAGGAAAAGAAAAGAAAGAAATAAAGAAAGAAAATCTGTCTATGTGTGCACGTGACTGTTAAATGAGCAGACATTACCATACGGGCTCCATAGATCCCCAGAGTCTATGTGACGTCACGGTAAATCACCGTTGATAGACTAATCAAACAATTAAATTATATGCGATGAAGTTTTAAATTTTAAACGGCATCTACATACGTACAAGTCTAAGAATCTCTTGGATATCTCATTAAAAAGGACAAACCCGATTACTTATAACTATAACGGTAATATGGATTATTTCTAAAATTTAATTTTTCAGCCACATTCAGTTTACTTAGTTCTTGTAATCTACGTGATACTCAGTTAAAACAGCAAGTGGTACAATTGACGTGGATGTGGAATGGTCACTTTTTGTAAAATCTAATTTGACCAAGGTTACGCGAAATGTACAGAAAACATTTCGCGCTAACGATTCCTTTTGCCAGTATACTAACCGTATCATCACGCTCTATTGACCAGATAAGCCTTGGACAAGGACTAGTTTAACAATGAGATGACATTTCATAACCTATACATAAGTATGTTTATGACATTCAGTGATTGTAAATAATTGATTGGCGTACCATCTGTGTAAAATTTGTCTCATTAAGGATAGTCCTTAGCCACGTGAATGACTAACACAGATACTATAGTTATTGTACAGACAATGTGTTCCACCGATACATATTTAATGTGTACGATTCGCTGTTCCCATTGAAAATGTTCCGTACACAATGGGGTACAATGTGGCCACACAATCAAATCAAGTGTACTTTATACATCAGGTATTTATCGACGGGGTTTGGGGTAAGGGCACATACACCCTAAGGAATACCTAATTCCTGAACAAAACAGTCTGATATGATGCGGAAATATGGGATTACCGTTTAGTCTGTCGGCTCATCATCGGCTGATAAACATGGTCCTGCTCCACTCCAACCAGAGGCACTTGTCGATCTCGAATTGCATGACGCCGACCGCGAACGTATGTGATGTCACCAATTCTCTCCCTTTGATCTACTACTCATGTATGTACATAGAAACTATTTAATGTATATTAAATTTAGAGTCGTTTTTTAAACGGTATATCGCTAGTTCGTTAGAGATATTCTGACAGAGCTATTGTGTTATTCGTGTAACTGACTCTATGTATCGGAGATATGTACCCTAATCAGTGTAAAACTGTGGTTGGAGACTCAGGGTTCGATTGTATAGGCTGGAATAGCAGAGAGGTGTTGCTGTGTCCCATCTCTGCACTTTTAAAGTGATCTTTCGGCAATGTCTCTTTGGCACCTCTGGTTAACCTACTGTAAGAATACTGTCCCGGGGAGCCCTTGTTTTCAATCGATCTCGTTGTCACCTCTGGTTAACCGGTTGTAAATGTACGTATACTTTGCCAGTTTTAGAGTTTATGTATTTCCGCAATAAAGTTCAGTTTTTTTTGTGTTCAAATGTCTTCATTTATCCCTGCAAAATTGTTAACCTCTAAGTTCAATGCGAGTTCGGTTATCTTTATCATGGAATAACTTAACCCTTTCATACGGCGACTTCCGTTACTACCATCACCATCATCGAGAGACATCAGGGCATGGCGTTTGGCATACGAGTAGACTACGTCGCATACATTTTGATATAAATCGACTGTAGAAGGTATGAATATCCCTCTGTATCGCTTGTTCATATATCTGTAAATATATGTAAACAGTTTTCCTTCTACGTCATATGACCATACGTATTGCAGACTAAAATAACATGGATCCAGATGTCACTTTTTAATTTATGCTGGTGTTGACATATTAATGGTACCACTTACTATAGCCACAGGTAGGATGATCTTGTAGGGCGATAGAAAAGTCAATAAAAGGTTTGATGGATTCTACAGTTTGTTGTAATGATAAGCGTTCCACATGTCCTTTAATCGGTTGGCTCCATCCCAACTTTACCTGTGAGTCACATTGCTCCCGCAATCACACCAACTCAAAACTGACTCCCCATGTTATTATTCTCTAGTGTCACCATGTCCAAGACATGTTCAATAACTGTAGCATATCAATATTCTATCTCACGAGCTGGTAATTGGTAAAGGTTCACGTGTCTAACCTTGTAATGTGACGTCACTATCTATGACACCTTTCCAATTATACCATTTTCCGGTACATAAGTAGTGCGGTTATCATCCCGTTGTGACTTTGGTAGCTACATTCGTCCGTATTGACTCTACCTGTCAGGTGAGCCTTGTTGCCTGTGTATTTGTTTTATTGGTAAATGACCTTTGTTAATGATATGTCGATAATAACTGACAAAAGATGAGACGGCAGCAATCGTCCCTCGTTCGGCCAATCTGGTGTAATCGCCGGTATTTCATGCCATAAAAGTTCATATCTCGTTAATCTCCTTTCTTTATCTTTATGGAGACTAAATAATAATTGAAAGTATTTCTGTTTAGAATTACGCAATATTTCTTTCAGCCATGAGGTGTTAGAGTGATTGGGAGGTACCGGTTCGAATTCCGACGTCTAGAAACAATAACAGCACTAATCATTCAATAATTGTACATAAACCCTTAAACAAACAAAAAACCGAACTATCACTGAATACGTGACATCGCTAATTATACGTTCTTATATTGATACAGACAAATATATAGCAGATTCACATTACAGAAACTGATTTAAAAGTCTCCTAACACAAAGCGTACATGTTAACACAATAGCTTGTTTATTTTGTTTAACGTCCTATGAACAGCCGGGGTCATTTAAGGATGTGCCCGGATTTGGAGGTGGAGGAGAGCCATCGGCCTGCGGTCAGTACCAGGTAACTGTTTCAGTTTCTTTTTGTTATTCCAGCCCACCAATAAGGTTGTATATCAAGATCGTGTTCATGGCTGGTTTAACATCTTTATAAGTAAACAGAAATGAGTCCCATTTATAATGCGGCTTTGAAATCGAGAAACCATGAAAACCTAGAGGAAAGCTCTAGCAATCATAATGCTCAAAAACGACTCAACGTCCCTTGTCCTTTTCATCGTCATACAGTTGACGTTGATAGTTGAGAGCTCCTTTATCCTCACACGTCCTACAATACATTTTAATGCTCTGTGTCGACGATACCCACCATCTGAAATTAGATAAGTGTAGATCTGAGTAGAAGGTTGCATGACATTTTATTTCACATAACGTTTATTTTGCCTCTTCACCAGACTTTTACAACTTGGCTTTGATCAGTCCTTGTATTTATACAAGAGTGGATTGATCTTTATTTCAAAAGTAGGGTGTGTGTGCTTGAATGCAGTTCGACGTGATTAATAAATGTATTTTTACTTACTTGTACGTCATCCCATTGTCAATATTTCCGGATTCTGAAGGGAATCGAATTGTTCTTGGCTGTTTAATCAATTGTCACCACGCGGACGAATGGCTAGGCGAGCTCGTTACTCGATCGGACGAAACTTTTTTCGGCGACTACCCTATGTTTACCGAATCGTCCAGGATTGCGAATATAGGGCAACAAATCCGCCTAGTCAATCACCAAGGGGCATGGCTCAAGTAACTTATCGAGGAGTGTCCCCTAGGGTTTGGCATAAACAAATATGTATCTATTGGTACAGTTTTAACGTCAGGATGCATTTGGCACCTGCCGTTATAGTCGTGGTGGGAAAATGTTGTTAGTCAAACTTTTGTTGCCGGCTAACAATTCCTCTTTTCTGTCATGCAAATGAAATACATCCGCAGCCTAATATAGTTCCTATTTTGATAGCAATTATTGACACGATTTAACTGATGTAAACCGTGTTACTTCAATTATTTAAAATGAAATATGAATGTTTGGTGTTCTAGACTATTTTAGAGTATAAATGTAAACATTTTCCTCGTCAGTATATGCAATTTTGTTGGCGTAGGATTACGTAGTTCTGTCTCGATCCTGCCTTGAAAATGAAAGTAAAAAAATCAGTTTGATCGTCGTGGAAATTTACATGCATTCACAGAGAAACTATCCACATGTCTTAGACTCATATGTTCATCCTGAGTTCATATGCAGAAACATTTCATATAAGCCTAAAACCAACCCTATTTACGTAGTCAAATGCACCCGAGCATTCCACGAGATAACTTCAGCTGTCACGTGACTCATCACTAATCGGCCAAAATGGCAGTTATGTCTATTGTAACTAAACCAACGACCGTTCGCAGTTTCATATTCATTTGTATGTCTCTAGAATACGCAAGAAATATCACCAGGAATTGAAGGCAAGTTGTAACAAACTACATTGCCGTTTTTCGTGAGGATTTTATTAAATAAGATTATTATTTGTTTATTTGAAAAGAATCTAATGATTATGATCCGTGACTGATGTACTGACGTCGATGTCAAAACTAGATACATATGTATGTCTCGTCGGACAACGCGACCGCAATTTTCTATCGGAGTTAAAATATGTTACTAGGGATCATAAAATAGATGTTTGCTAGGCCTAATTAACATCTTGTAGTATAAATAAAATTAAAAAAAACTTAGGCTGTACATCTTGGATTTTATCTTTGGTTGTACAACATGTTCTGTTAATAGACCGATTTGTCGTTCAGTTGATTTTTTTCAAAGTTTACAAGCAGCTTTACTGATTCAGGAGTATATCAATAATCTTCCACAAGCATTAAAGAAATAGGGAAAGAACTATACTCAGCTACTGGAAAGTTGTCAGCAGATAAATATGTTATACATGTTTTCTTGAATATATAGAATAGGAATAACCAGATTAAGACATTTCATCTGATACAAATGTAACTGTCTGACAATAAAATTCAATTTTAAATTTCTTATTATATGACCTCAGACCCTGACGTTTCTCAGGGCCTTTGGCCCTTTGATTTTGTTATTGTCATCAAAATGTACATATTGATTAATTTTCATTATAACGATTTGTTTAAGTTCTGGTGTGTAATGTCATTAATCCACGTGTGACTACATGAATGGTAACACACGACCAACCCACGGAAGTTAAGATATCGTATATCTTCATGGTCGCATATAATGATAGTTTTTGTGTGATAGAAACATCTAGACTTATAAATTGCAATACATTGATTGGTTGTAGGAATAGGTAAGTATATATATTTTTTTTAAATCGTGTAAGACTACACTTATAAAGCTAATGTAATAATATACAGCATTCTATATAAGTATATATATCCATCATATTTTCGTTGCAGAAGACTGCGGAGCCTGGGTGCCAATCTAGGGCCGTCTGTTCGCTTGTGGCGCCTGCCAATATTTGGGACGATCCTTTCCGACCGTCTCTGACTTGGAGATATATATGGTTTTGCGTGACATCCCGAGAAAGCACGGAACGGTCTGTACGAGCGGTCGACAACTGTTCCAAGGAGACGCCTTCTCGTCGTCTGTGGTCCTACCAATGTTCTTTGTTGGAATGCATTTCTGTGCGTGATATCTTTTAAACACAACACAAAATCCGCTCCGCTTCATTTATGTGTGACAGTGTTGTGACCTGCCATGCCTACATGCGGTTCTTTGGCCGTGTCATTTTCTTTGTGTCTCATATTTGGATGTAATTAAGTGGGAGGAAACAAACGGAAAGAAATCAACCCATCTCAGTTTGGAAGATTGTAGTTTAGCGCGTCTGTCGATTTTCGGATGATTTTTCACTCTGTGTGACTTTCACGGTTATATAGAAGGACTGCGTGATTCATACAGGAAGGTATCTCCCTATCATTGTGAAAACCTGATAGTAACACCGATTATAACGAGCAAACTGACGAATAGATCTGATAACGAGATTGAGTATTTCCATTATACAGGTAGTGTGTTTATACAAGGAAATCGCCTCATCATAAAAATCCAAAATACATTTGTTAATTGATCGAGAACAGCATCAGACCTTCGCTCAGGGAAAGTATAGAAAATAGTAAACAACCAACGGAGGAAGAGAGTCGGATCCACACAATACAATTATAGCTTCCCTTGCTCTTTGTTCTACAGACGGGTCACCAGTTAAGGATTAATGACCGTGATGTGCCAATTATGGACGGGGAACACAAATTGCTGGTACTAAATAAGGTTTCAAAGTACAATCCTACAAAAAAGTAGAATTAAAAACAGGGTTTGATGCATTCTTAGAGTAGGGTATTTAATCAATATATAAATTAACACATATTTAGATAATCGATACCCGCGATGCAAATCAAGGTGTTAACTATTGTGTATTTATAGAAAATTCGCATGTAATTATTTACAATATATGGAAATCATTTTCACAGATACATAAAACCGATTTTACATCAATATATAGCTTTATCTGATTCCCAATAATACAGATTTTCGAGTACGTTATCAACCCAAAGGACAGCGCAAACATCAGAATGGGCTTCACCAAGAAGCCATGTCGCTTGGGGTACTTTGACTAGCACGAGAGCTATCTGATGGTGAGGAGACCGGCCCAGTGCAAGGTAAACAGCGTTAATAGGGTGTTCTACACCTAGATAACGCTGGATCTATAACTACTGTTCAATTGTATCTATTAATATTTCATGTTACATTTGTGTTCAATCCCTGTCTTTTCCCTACGGAGTATAAAGTCATGCCTGACTGACGAGCGAAATATTACCGATACCGTGATAGGGCCATAGATAGTATATGGTGTTTTTCTGCAATATGGATTCATACAATGGTGGACAATGTAGAACAAGATATTACGTTCATCGATTCAATCTGATAAAAAGTAGGAAATATAGCAATTCTACAAAGGATGGTACAGTAAACATGTAAATGGTGCTCCGATACCTTCATCGACGGTAAACGTATGATTGTCTGTCGGACATCTAGAACGGGAAATGGCTGGAACGCTAACAACCCGAAACCGTAGTGCTGAGCCGGGCGTCGGGGTGAAGTATACACCGTGTGCCAAAGGCGACCACACTGATGACGAACTGGAAGAGATTTCAATCGTGGAGAAAAAGGAACATGACGTCATCAAAGACAACCATTCAGGGAAGGATATATCTAGTTTTGATTCTGTGTCTAATCATGATATGGATTCTAGAAACCAGACTCCGACCGCAAACGGTCCGAGACAAACTGGGATCGGAACATTCCAAGCATACCCGTCCCCTAAGACAAGAACTCATTCACATTCTATAGGAGCCAGGTTAAGTTCTTCGGGCGGAAGGATAAGTCTGTCCTCGCCTGTTTACTCAAGTAAAGTGGTCGAACAGAAATCGCGGTCAACGTCTCAGAAAAGCCTATTGGATCTGTTTGGAACGAGATTAGACAGAGGGAAAGCAAAGAAAAGTTTTTCGTCCAAAGATGAGAAATTATTACTAACGAAATCAAAATCAAAAGAAATTCTTACGGCGAGACAAATACGAAAGCAGCGACAAAAAGATATCGAAGAAAAGTTTGGAAAGAAAAGCCAGAGAACAAATGATATCCGTGAATCGAATTCTGCTGTTAGTGATAGGGATGGTTGTAACTGGACATTCGTGTTTGACCCAGCAGGACGCTTTGCCTACTGGTGGTCATCCGTAGTCAGTGTAGCCTTTCTGTACAATTTCTGGGTCATCATTTACCGGTTTGCATTTCAAGAGATTGATTCCGACAATCACGGAGAGTGGTTTGCCCTTGACTACACAGCCGACTTCCTGTACATACTCGATATCGTTTTTCACTTCCGGACAGGGTACCTGGAGGACGGAGTTCTCCAGACTGACTCTGTTAAACTTAGAATACATTACATGAATGATACAATATTTTACATAGATTTGCTTTGTTTGCTCCCCTTAGATTTTCTCTACCTTTCCATAGGTTTTTGCTCAATTTTGAGATGTTTTAGATTAGTAAAAGTATATCGTTTCTGGGCATTCCTAGATCGAACTGAAAGACATACGAATTATCCCAAATGTTATGCGAACTTTGATGTTAATGCACTACCTTCTTGCTCTGTTTCATTGGAACGCTTGTTTGTATTATATTGTTGCTTCGCGACTTCAAAGGTCTTCAAGCACCTGGACTTTACCAAAGGATGATGGGAATGTCGCTCGACAATACCTTCACGCGCTGTACTGGAGTACTTTAACTTTAACGACAATCGGGAACCTACCCAATCCGGTCACCATAAAGGACTATCTTTTTATCATTTTCGAGATGATATTTGGACTTCTGCTCTTCGCCACTGTTCTGGGTCACGTTTCCAATATCGTCACATGCATCAGTGCAGCTCGAAAGGATTTCCAAGGTAAGTGGGATTTTCTGTATTCTCCTTTCCATTGTAGTGCCCTTCTACAACTCTCTAAATTTACATGTCATTTCACACCATCTGGGTGTTTAGTATCGATGTGAACGCAGGAGACACAACAGGAACGGAATAAATCGGAAACCGAACTAATTAATAAATAAACGTGATAATTAAAGTTTCCTTTTTAGAGCTACCTTTGGTTTTTATTTCCCGGAGCAGTAATTGTTTAAATTGGCATTATAAGGTTCTATGAACATTGAGGTGTTACGTCTAAGTTATCCGAGTCGTATTTTGAAGGTGATCAAAATAAAAGCATTTCGGTAATGCTACATGTTTCAATGACAAGATCCACCGTGTGCATACGGCCCCATGCATGCAATTTGTCCAGATCCGTGTTTGCAATAAGAACTACGTTTTGGTCAAGGTTTAGAAATCATGTGTATATAGATTTTTCACCTTTGAATGCTCCTCGACAATCATTGACACTGTCTTGTAAGCATGCACTTGTTCAAGTACATGGCCAATTCGTTTCAGAAAGGACAAACAGTTGATATTTTTAACATGAGTGATGTTTTTAAAAGGTGAGTGGGTATTATTATTATGACACGTCTCACAGTTCTATTTATGAATTGTTCGTACAACCTCGACATGCTGACTATCCGTTCATGGTGATGTATGTAGTACACTCGGCCATTGAACAAAACATACAAAGATGCGTGTTAGACGTCTCGTATAGGGATTGAATAGATTGTTGTTACTATCAATGGCGCTAAGAACAACCATATGGACATGGAGTTCACAGGATTCATATCAGAAATCGATAACAGATGTGCATTTATACAGACATGAATGTACTGCGACTATAGTTGGTGCATGCATCTGTATTCTACAAGTATATACGTTATCAAATGTAGTTGTAAGTAATGCTGATATAAACGTTCATGTCCTGCACCATTTGGTGACACGATATGTGACAATGTTAGAACATTTGAATGTGTCATTTACAGTTTAATGTTTTCGCAACGTTTCTTCCCAATCATATTTTTAATATTGTAAAAATATACAATACCTGTACTTATAATGGGTTTGAAATGATATATTCATTGTATGAGGAACTAATATGAATACCACATATATAAGTCTGGTTGTTAGACATCAAACCGGATACGGTTTTAGATGTACGACACATGGTATTACTGTATACCATTGCACGTGGTTATAACAAGATTCATGTAGATAATCAATGATTTTCTTTCTTGTTTTTTTTTCTTCAATAATTGTTTAAGATGGACATTGTACTTGCACCATGTAAAATGCACGACAAGGAAAAAAAACCATCTCTTTTTGGGACATTGTCATATCCCCTACTGATCACGTGACACAGCGATATTTACCGGACAACCGGAAGCATTACGTCTGATAGAGGCTTGCACATACACTCCGTTGTTTTGGCGACCTTAAATAGATATCATACACTACTCTATGGATAATTTGTTGCTGGCCTTTTGATAACGAAACTGGCTTTTATCCGTGTAGTTTTTCGTTTTCCCCGACATGAATCTGTCTGTTATTGTGTGAATCGTAATGCCTATATTCGTAGTATACAGAGATAAGATGTTTATAAAACACTGTTTTGATATTTTGTATAATAAAACCGAAAATGATATTTTATACTTGATGTGACGAAACAGATTCATTCGGCGATGGCGAAAAAGCGCGTCCAAACAACTCATGCACGTTATTAATGCAAAAATTAATCTTGCTTGTAACAAGCATTTTATTGACTTCAATATTTATGTTATCAGCCGATAACATAAAAGATGATTGGTTGATAACGGTTTGATTTCTAAGGGAAAAGAGTCAATAAAAATAAAAAAAAAAAATAAAAAAAAAATCAAAAAATCACAGGGAATATGTACAGTAGATTCAAATATAAGGACTTACTTTTCTAAATTATGGAGCCAAACGAAGTTTCTCAGACAGCTTAGACCATTGACGGTCGACCTTAAGCATTCCACTTTATACATACGTGCGGTTGTTACTCCGGATGTTGTTAGGTACATTTATCATGAGCTATTACATAGACTCAACCTCAAAAGGACCCTGGATGTTGACGGAGTGAAAAACCTTTGATGTTATATGAAAGATGTTTCCATATTTAGAAATGCAGTTTGCCGACGCAGGAAGTCGGATAAATGGGATAGCTAACTGTATACATGTCTTATATGGTAAATAAAGTAAATGCTAACACAGTGTAAGAGGGAATCGCCCACGGCCATGACCGCCGTGTCTTACTCGTGTCTGATTGTGTTTGTCCCCGCAACGGCATTTTCTACCTGCACCAGGTGTTTAATTAGATTTGACCGAAGGATCATGTTTCAAAATATCTTATTGAACTTTGGATGACTTGCTGAGGTGTAATTGCACTCCACCTTTTCTGATGATTTCCCCTTTTTTGTCCAGGCTCTATTACAGAAACAGATGTAGTTAGCTCCTAATTAGATAGGTCCGTCTACGGCATATCTGTCAGCTGTGATACGGTTATAAACAGAAACACAATCTACCACATTAATCATTGATGACGATCTTTACTTTATAACACATTATTTAATTAATAAACATATAAGTAACACGTATGCACGCATATCAACAATAACATGAGAGCTAACGAACGCTAACAGACTAATGACAACACAACCTTCTCAGGGACCAAAGCTCCTAACGAAAACACAACCTTGTCAGGGACCTAACAGTCCAATGACAACACAACCTTGTAGGGACCTAACGGTCCAATGACAACACAACCTTGTCAGGGACCTAACAGTCTAATGACAACACAACCTTGTCAGGGACCTAACAGACTAATGACAACACAACCTTGTAGGGACCTAACGGTCCAATGACAACAAAACCTTGTCAGGGACCTAACAGTCTGATGACAACACAACCTTGTCAAGGACCTAACAGTCCAATGACAACACAACCTTGTCAGGGACCTAACAGTCCAATGACAACACAACCTTGTCAGGGACCTAACAGTCTAATGACAACACAACCTTGTCAGGGACCTAACAGTCTAATGACAACACAACCTGGTCAGGGACCTAACAGTCCAATGACAACACAACCTTGTCAGGGACCTAACAGTCTAATGACAACACAAACTTGTCAGGGACCTAACAGTCTGATGAGAACACAACCTTGTCAGGGACCTAACAGTCCAATGACAACACAACCTTGTAGGGACCTAACGGTCCAATGACAACACAACCTTGTCAGGGGCCTAACAGTCCAATGACAACACAACCTTGTCAGGGACCTAACAGTCCAATGACAACACAAACTTGTCAGGGACCTAACAGTCTGATGACAACACAACCTTGTTAGGGACCTAACAGTCCAATGACAACACAACCTTGTAGGGACCTAACGGTCCAATGACAACACAACCTTGTCAGGGGCCTAACAGTCCAATGACAACACAACCTTGTCAGGGACCTAACAGTCCAATGACAACACAAACTTGTCAGGGACCTAACAGTCCAATGACAACACAACCTTGTCAGGGACCTAACAGTCCAACACAACCTTGTCAGTGACCTAACAGTCTAATGACAACACAACCTTGTCAGGGACCTAACAGTCCAATGACAACACAACCTTGTCAGGGACCTAACAGTCTAATGACAACACAAACTTGTCAGGGACCTAACAGTCTGATGAGAACACAACCTTGTCAGGGACCTAACAGTCCAATGACAACACACCCTTGTCAGGGACCTAACAGTCTAATGACAACACAACCTTGTCAGGGACCTAACAGTCCAATGACAACACAACCTTGTCAGGGACCTAACAGTCCAATGACAACACAATCTTGTCAGGGACCTAACAGTCTAATGACAACACAACCTTGTCAGGGACCTAACAGTCCAATGACAACACAACCTTGTCAGGGACCTAACAGTCCAATGACAACACAACCTTGTCAGGGACCTAACAGTCCAATGACAACACAACCTTGTCAGGGACCTAACAGTCCAATGACAACACAACCTTGTCAGGGACCTAACAGTCCAATGACAACACAACCTTGTCAGGGACCTAACAGTCCAATGACAACACAACCTTGTCAGGGACCTAACAGTCCAATGACAACTCAACCTTGTCAGGGACCTAACAGTCCAATGACAACACAATCTTGTCAGGGACCTAACAGTCCAATGACAACACAACCTTGTCAGGGACCTAACAGTCTAATGACAACACAACCTTGTCAGGGACCTAACAGTCCAATGACAACACAACCTTGTCAGGGACCTAACCGCCTAACGACAACACAACCTTGCCAGGGACCTAACAGTCAAATGACAACACAACCTTGTCAGGGACCTAAAAGTCCAATGACAACACAACCTTGTCAGGGACCTTACAGTCTGATGACAACACAACCTTGTCAGGGACCTTACAGTCTGATGACAACACAACCTTGAAGGGACCTAACCGCCTAGCGACAACACAACCTTGTAGGGACCTAACAGTCCAATGACAACACAACCTTGTCAGGGACCTAACAGCCTGATGACAACACAACCTTGTCAGGGACCTAACAGTCCAATGACAACACAACCTTGTCAGGGACCTAACAGTCTAATGACAACACAACCTTGTCAGGGACCTAACAGTCCAACACAACCTTGTAGGGACCTAACAGTCCAATGACAACACAACCTTGTAGGGACCTAACAGCCTGATGACAACACAACCTTGTCAGGGACCTAACAGGCTGATGACAACACAACCTTGTAGGGACCTAACAGTCTAATGACAACACAACCTCGTCAGTGACCTAACAGTCCAATGACAACACAACCTTGTCAGTGACCTAACAGTCCAATGACAACACAACCTTGTCAGGGACCTAACAGTCCAATGACAACACAACCTTGTCAGGGACCTAACAGTCCAATGACAACACAACCTTGTCAGGGACCTAATAGTCTAATGACAACACAACCTTGTCAGGGACCTAACAGTCCAACACAACCTCGTCAGGGACCTAACAGTCCAATGACAACACAACCTTGTCAGGGACCTGATTGCCTAACGACAACACAACCTTGTCAGGGACCTAACAGCCTAATGACAACACAACCTTGTCAGGGACCTAACAGTCCAATGACAACACAACCTTGTCAGGGACCTAACAGTCTAATGACAACACAACCTTGTCAGGGACCTAACAGCCTAACGACAACACAACCTTGTCAGGGACCTAACAGTCCAATGACAACACAACCTTGTAGGGACCTAACGGTCCAATGACAACACAACCTTGTAAGGGACCTAACAGTCCAACACAACCTTGTCAGGGACCTAACAGTCCAATGACAACACAACCTTGTAGGGACCTAACAGTCCAATGACAACACAACCTTGTCAGGGACCTAACAGTCCAACACAACCTTGTCAGGGACCTAACAGTCCAATGACAACACAACCTTGTCAGGGACCTAACAGTCCAATGGCAGCACAACTTTGTCAGGGACCTAACAGTCCAATGACAACACAACCTTGTAGGGACCTAACAGTCCAATGACAACACAAACTTGTCAGGGACCTAACAGCCTGATGACAACACAACCTTGTAGGGACCTAAAAGTCTGATGACAACACAACCTTGTAGGGACCTAACAGTCCAACACAACCTTGTCAGGGACCTAACAGTCTAATGACAACACAATCTTGTCAGGGACCTAACAGCCTAATGACAACACAACCTTGTCAGGGACCTAACAGTCCAATGACAACACAACCTTGTCATGGACCTAACAGTCCAATGACAACACAACCTTGTAGGGACCTAACAGTCCAATGACAACACAACCTTGTAGGGACCTAACAGTCCAATGACAACACAACCTTGTCAGGGACCTAACAGTCCAATGACAACACAACCTTGTAGGGACCTAACAGTCCAATGACAACACAACCTTGTAGGGACCTAACAGTCCAATGACAACACAACCTTGTCAGGGACCTAACAGTCCAATGACAACACAACCTTGTAGGGACCTAACAGTCTAATGACAACACAACCTTGTAGGGACCTAACAGTCCAATGACAACACAACCTTATCAGGGACCTAACAGTCCAATGACAACACAACCTTGTCAGGGACCTAACAGTCCAATGACAACACAACCTTGTAGGGACCTAACAGTCCAATGACAACACAATCTTGTCAGGGACCTAACAGTCTAATGACAACACAACCTTGTAGGGACCTAACAGTCCAATGACAACACAACCTTGTCAGGGACCTAACAGTCTAATGACAACACAACCTTGTAGGGACCTAACAGTCCAATGGCAACACAACCTTGTCAGGGACCTAACAGTCCAATGACAACACAACCTTGTCAGGGACCTCACGATTAATTTCATACATTGTAGAACTGTTTGTGTTTTGTCTTATTTTACTAATTTAACGTCCACGTAACAGCCAGGGTGATATGAGGACGGATGATATCACACTACCTAATGCCGTCACATGTTCTAGCTGGACGATCCGTCTATGATGGGTTAATCCTGTCGTCAGTCAACTACTTTGTAAAAGTGTCAACAATCTCCAGCTAAATGGACATTCATTTAATTTGTCACTGAAAAAATTGTCACTGGGTTTGATGATAGTTAACGAATGTATAAAGGACATAGTAGTTACTGGTACAGGTAATAACATATTCATGTACGAGTCCAGTAATGTCAATAGAGGATTTCAAACAGTGTCTTCAGTAACACTAAATATGTTTCACGAGTATGGCTATTTTCCCCTATGTTTTACAAATGCGTAGCACGAGTGAAACATATCAAAAATTTTAACAACACAAGATATTCTGTTTATTACATTTATATGCCGAGGTAGCACAATTTCTCCCAGAATTCATTGCGGTCCCCTGTCAACGGCTCACAAATGTGCGCCAAATCGTGACGTTATGTTTTCTATCCTACATTATGACGTCATATAACATGACGTAGGGTTATAAATCTTAATTTTCCAATTGTCGTTTGTAAGCAGTGTTCTGATAGGTTAACTCAGAAAAAGTGATACTTTTTACTAGTGAAAAATATCAGAAAAAGTTATATTTAGTGAAAAATACCACTTTTATAGAATGACTAATTTTCGATATTTCACTGGTAACAATGTAATAAACTGCATCATGCAGTTGTTTACTGAGCATTGGTATACTGGAGACATTTCTTTTCTATTTCATCCGGGTATAAAAACATCTACAAATACTTGTACAGTATGTTCACACAGATATCCAATATGTTAAGGCACCGATAAACTCTGACATGAATACCATATTTGTGATGTTGATCGTAGCTAATGAATGTTCGGGTGTATGTATATGCCCTTATGACCCATACTATCTTAAATTATAGCCGGCAGCCAAACGACTACAAAACATTTGAATGGATGCCGTA
Organism: Pecten maximus; assembly: GCF_902652985.1. Taxonomy (NCBI): domain Eukaryota; kingdom Metazoa; phylum Mollusca; class Bivalvia; order Pectinida; family Pectinidae; genus Pecten; species Pecten maximus. The sequence goes on along the minus strand of NC_047028.1, from coordinate 9,988,318 downwards.
GGTATATTAACGACTTCAGTAATATGAACGGGCCATGCATATTATATAATCGCCACTAAAGCTGACGCTACCGGTTCAAGGAGTGTTTTAGTATAAACCGTATTTTATTTTGTAGGTTTGTACATTATACCATCTAAGCAATGCAACATACAATGAAATGGGATCCAGAAACAAGTTGTTAAACTAATATTTATCTGTTTCTCTGTCAGAAATTATAGTGGGTTGCAAAGATTCATTTAACGAAAATACAAAACTTATAGAAAAAAGGCCGCACTTTTATTCATGCAAATAAACCTTGCCGTCGAAATGTGGTTAAAGCTATTGACATTTTCATTTTAAGACATTCTTTGAAACGAGACATTTTCTCTGATAAAAGTACGATGGGTGACACCCCGTATTTCCATCCTAGCCCTGTTCATTAAAACCTCGTCGTGGACGTATAATGGACAGGACGTTAACAGCTGGTGTGGTGTCACGCGCCACAAACGGTACCAGATAATATTAACTTTACAGTATTTTGCAGTTCGCATAAGCTATTTTCAATGGGGTTCTTGTTGTTTTCCATTTTCATTGGGTACTTTTTCGTATGGTGTATGTTTCTTTGTTGTTTAATGTATGGCTGGCTATGATAGCGCGAGTCTAAACTTGCAAACAAACTGTAATTCTCCTGGTAATATTTAAATGGATCAAATGTGCACATCACGTCATACGTCCACAGGGACCGATTGAGTTGTGGTTCGGTGTTGTTCCTGCGAAGAGCTGTCAATTCATAACGAAAGTGGAAATTGCATCTTATAATGCAGCTTAAGAAACAAAGATATTCAAATAGCATGATTATTGACGTTTTAAATCAGGATATTCCGCAATGAGATGTTTACGCTAAATAAACATCTAAGAAACCCTGATTTAGTTTTAAACCAGGCCTAATAGCAAACAAAAACTGTGTCCTCGTTTTATCTTTTTGGGGAGCTGAAGAATATCGGGACATTGCATCAATTTGCTGCTCCGTCATTATCGTCACTGTCACACGTTTTCACGTGAAAACATGACAAGACGAGTGCCTCATTACTTTTAAAATCTGAAAGGATTGCTTCGACATTGACCCCACGCACGCGACCTCACGTGCAGGCTTCTAGTATACAGAGGAAGCCTCGCGCCGTTATTGATTATCTCTCGTGGATTTCTTTGTTGTTAACCCTCTAAACGTGATGTTTTGTAAAAAAAATAAAGTAAATGAAATCGTACATTGTACATAGTAGGCTAGGTATAATGTAAGTCGTATGGTATTGGCATTGCGGCTAGACTTTTGGTCACATCACATTTCTGTGGGGTATCCCGTGATTGCACTACCGACAATGACAAAAAAAAATATAATTCTCTTAGTTTTAATATGCTTGACATCTTTCCCTTATTGTTAGCGGGTAACAACTATACGATATAAAATCATTGGCCACACAACAATTACTGCTAACGGTTTCCATGTCATGTAGGACTCGCACAAGTCACGTGATGGGCTCATGTACTTTTGATTTTCTTAGAAATGCACAACCACACATTATCAAATTGATGAATCACATCTAAGCCTCCAGTGTGTGCTTTTAACTCATTGATGACGTCACGACAGGGGAGTATGAAAGAATTGTGGGAGAACAGGGTATTACAGAAACATTTTGAAGTTTAAAACAATTGTTTTATAAAGCTTTAGGGCAACTAATAGTGCTTCACCGGGGGTACATGTTGGATACATGCTGGTACCTGTATTATACGGTGCGGTTCACTGTCCTTTTCCACAATTCTACAGGGAGTTCCTCACGGTGTTATGAGTGCGAGCTAATGATGTCACGGCTCTTGTTTAGAATGTCCCTAGTGAGGTATTCAACAATGACTGTAAATTAAGGTACTTTGAGAAGGCCCAGTTGTTCCAATTGTGTCTTAAAAGTGGGTCAATACGGTTTAACGGTATCAGGCCATATTGCCTTAAATAGTTCGTTATGTTTTAATGTTGATGTTTTTTTTTTTAATTATTATTTGTTATTTGTTTTTGTTTAGATTTTTTGTTCTTTGTTTTAAGTTTTTTTAAAGCAAAGAATAACAGCTTTCCTAATTATGCGGATGTCATTATTAAGAATCCAACGAATGCCTGCCCGAATTATTTTCATTAAAGATGTTCGCACAACCCCTACTTAATCTGATCCCATTGATACGTATGTGCCACACCTAAATGTTAACTGTTTTTATTGTACGATGATGTTGATTCACTGTTACATGTACGTGTCTCATTAAAGATCGGTCGGTGTGATAATCAAGTAATTCACATTTTAATACAAAACGCAAGCTATCAATATGTTATTCGGCTGAGTTTTTGTGAGGTACAATATACTATTCCGTGACTTTTAGTTTCTGGACTTTTGCTTCAATAGCATTATAATATATGGTTGGGGATATGTTAAATTACTTAATCTACTGCAGTACATTTATTCTAGCATGTCATTCCATTGTTATAGCTTGTCTTTCCATTGTTATAACTTGTCTTTCCATTGTTATTGTTTGTTTTCCATTGTTATAACTTGTCTTTCCATTGTTATAGCTTGTCTTTCCATTGTTATAACTTGTCTTTCCATTGTTATTTTATGTCGAGAGAAACCTTTCGAACAGATAAAACGTAAAGGAATACAACACATGTTTATCTCCATGACCTTCTCATGTCTTTTTATTGAGAATAAAGAACATCTCGATTTGTCTTATTAGACTCAGATTAATATCATCACTGCAAGTCGATCCTTAAACTGAAGTGGTGTCGCTTAGCAGGTATCCCTCTCACAATGCATCGCAAGCATTAGGAAGCTGACAATATCTTATCTAGTTGGAAGATTGGGGGAAATATCTTTTTCAAATGACGTACTCAGCATTTAATGATATACTACTTTAAATGACACTTATTTATCAAACTTACATTGTTTTCAATTGAATTCATATTGATGATAAGTTTTGATATAAAATCGTCAATTATAATTAATGATCTCTGACATTTTTATTGGATATCAAATATCAAAAGTTTGCTTTACGTCCACAACAATAATTGTCCTTAGTATTTGGAAGGCATTTGTTTACAGAGACAGCGCTCACAGAGAGATGGAAGGAGATAAAAAGGTAGACGACTGTTTATAATAGAGGTAGTAGATAAATGTTGATTCCTAGAATTAAAGCCACTTTTCCTTTCTTGTCTTACATCAGTCACCTCATTATCTATCATGCTCCCATAAATACCTGATAGCCATACAATGATAGTACGAGAACCAGGATATAGATATATATACACATGGGGATCCCGGAAATACACCATGTCAAGTGCCTCGCTGCTCACACAAGGTCCTAGATATATACGACTGATTAATGTATACATGTCCGTCTAAATATTGACTCTGTGCTAATTGTTTCATCAGAGACACCATCCAACACAACCAGACATTAGTTTGTTGTTTCCTCTGGTCAATTGGTCAAGGCTTCAATGACATTTCCTATGTGGTTTCCGCAGTAGGGTCAATACTGACCAGTACCATTGGGTGCCGATAGCCATTAATTTTCTGGCAGTTAATTAGCTCCTATTTAATCAGACTAGTATAGTAACTTAATTTACTATTGATTATTATGGATAATTGCGGAGGTATCTAGTACATAAAGCACTGTCTGCTTCATTTAAAGCTTACGCAGATGATATTTTGACAAGACATGTTTACACTGTATTTTTGTTTAAAGTTATATCAGCACGTAACATGTTTAACAGTTATGTAAAGAGAGATGATGTAAAGTAACATGTACTGAACACCAATGAGATACCATTATGTTATATATCTTCATACATTTAATGTTGTCAATGCTCTATTTGAACGATTTCCTTTTGGAATCAGCTGTGTAGTCGAATTGGAGCACTGGGCAAAGTACCAATAGTACAGAAAGTCTAAATACCATTCATCTTTAAGATAAAAACATGACTTGTCGGAGAGACTTGTTTCGGTACCTATTAGACAGGTACCCTGTTCAGTTACCTCCCTTATGGACGTCTTATCCCTGGATTAGATAAGAGACCTAAAGGAGGGAATCAGTCTAGGTAACTATTAGACTGGTGGTCTCCTCAATTACCTCCCCTGGGTACGCCTCAGCCCTAGCGGAGAGTAGACAATTAAGGAAGGGAACAACCAGTCTAGGTAACGATCCAATTCCGTGTCATCTGAAAAGTTACTCGCAGGTGTAACAATGGACTAGATAAAACAGGATATCAACAACAATAACAAATATTGTTAAACGCAATAGAGTGGACACTATAATTGTTAGGAATCAAAGGGTTTGTTACCACTAAGTATATATTACCTAGTTTCTCTGTATTGATAAAACAATACCATTTACCATCATGTATACTGTTGAATGCGATTGAATAACCCCTTAACTTAAAAATAACTATGGATAACAATTGACATAAAACAATAATGAAAATGATACTAAACAAAATATAAATGGGATGTTTCCGTGTAACCTATGCCCAGGAGTAGTATAAAATGTTCCCAAGTACCTAGCCATATCGGTACAAAGTATAAAACGAGACTATAGAACACCCAGTACAAATCAATACGGAAAGAACGGCTTTCCTGCTAATAATATGTCAGATAAGGTTAATAAATTCGTCAGAATTGGAATCATGTAAATTTAGTAAAATGTGATCACATTTGTTTCCGATATTTCGGATGTGCGATTTTAGATTTGTTTTACCATAGTTATGTCTGCTACAGTGTAAGATAGTTCAAATTTATTGTACTACAGTAAAAGTAGTGTCATAGTTATCAGCCCGTAATTGCATTCGCAGTATTGTACAGAAATTCAATACAAATGCTTCCCCAAGGAATCACTTCTATAATAGATTGTTGTGTTTCCCTAACCGTCTTCCGACTCTTGGTAAATCTTGCACTTAGCTACCTTATAGCTTCTGAGAATTTTCATAAAAGGATGAGTTTCGTGAGTTGAAATCGAAACAGGAATGAATCTTTTTCAATTAAATGTCTTTCCTTGAGGCATGAAAACCAGTTTAATACCATTGCTTTTTAAAGAGATTAATTAATCTGATGTGCTACAAGATATAACATCGACATAAACATTAATCAATAGTTTGAACCGGATAAGTACCGTGCTTGTTTCAGAGAATTCAAAAGTCAACGTAAAATATTCATTTTTTAAGTCCTGGATAATATTCGTATTTCATGCTTGGCAGTATACTTCACGAAAGGTCTAATATCTATTCTCTAAATTAATGCATTTTGATGAACCTAAAACAAATTCTAATCTTAGAAATTGTATGGATCCCTTTATATATCATTCAACATTGAAAGTGTAAATCATCTCTCAATTTACAGATATAATGTGGCAAATGGGCCATATGTATATTAAATCAACCTTAAAGTAACTCATTTTTAAATAGATATCAAAGGAGAAATAAATCATTAACACATAATATCAATCTCGTATATCGCCTCCTTAAACCCAGATATTCCACGTTTATTCAACCGTGTGCTTATAGTGTGAACGCTAATCACCTTTATAATCTAGAAATATAAAAGGCGCATAAATTTATCCTTAATACAGCTCAGAATGAACTGTTGCATAGGTGTCCCACGGGAAATGGATGGCTTTTTTATCGAACCACTTTACCTGTCTGTTTCCTAGAGAACATAAGTATACGGTTACTGTTAACCGTTACCGGTGAAATGGATCAGTATGTCACTAAACGACCTTCTGAACACATATATTTGACAAGATAATTCTTGTAATTTTGATTGGAGTCGTATCAACCATACGGGACATTTTTGTAGTTGATTGATTCGAACTCATTCATCCCAATCAATTCACACCAGCTGTGTCGACTTCTAAATACCACTTGAAATTGACACGCGCTTGTAACTTACCTAAATCATGATATCGACAGGGCTGTAATAGATGTCACAAAAGTATGTTACTCGCATAAACAAGAGATAATTGTTATCAAGTTACAATCTATTATTATTGCCATTGTTCACGTAAAGGAAAATGTTACACTGATATTATAAGCACGTAGACAGAGAAGAGAAATTAGCCTAAATCATCGCTTTCTGCGTAACGCTTTTACATTACGATGTCAATAATTGCGTTAAATATACCAATCTCCTAGATAACAGCTCGACTCGCTCCGTTTAAATGTCACTTATAACTTCCGAAGTTGAACACCTTGCTCATATCGACCTCATACAGGGTACACTATGTGTATCGGGCCTTCCGTTGTTATTATAAGCAGCATATTCTTAGTGCTAGCTAAAATCGACAATTTCCTATTGTTTAACATGTTGATTTTATATTTTAATGTCAATTAATTGTCTGTATGAATACCTGAGTTTAAGGTCATAGATACAGGCGTTATTGATGGAGTACAGTTATAATTATACTTTTGTTATTTTGATATACGTATGATTGCATGCCAATGCGATTTCATGAATCAGGCTCTATCAAATACACTTACAAAATTAAGCAATTATTGTCCGCCAGAAAGTATTAACTATCTTTGGTTTAAATTATGTAGTAGCAGTGTAGTCCACAATACATATAGAGTATTGCAAGATCATTACTGTGCATAATTAGCTGGAACTAACTGCTGCATTGTTTACATTTGGTAGAGTCGGACAAGAATGACCTGTCGCGTTGACCATAGGTATGCCAACCTTTTAATTTATGTTTCGCTCCATCGAGTACATAACGCACGTGAACACGTTGTGGAGAAACTTGGCTGCACAATGATCATTGCTCATTGTATTTAAATTATTCACAGCCTAACATGCAATGTACAAGTGATTTTGGGGGCGACTAACAGCGAACGGTGGAAGACCTTACAAAACTATGCAATATAATTAAGCTCATTGAGTCTGGTTCCCGTGTCGCACGCTCAATGTGCCTGTACACACGGGTAGAATGACACAAATCAACAGCTTCGGTCGTAGTATATATTACATTACATTGGATAGTTAAGGTTGTCAAACGTACCTATAATATATTCTGAGTATCACAATTTGTAAAACCGATACTCCTGATCGTTCGGATACCTTTTTTGGACGTTGATTGATGTGTCAGTAATTTTAAAAGTTGCCAAAAGTATGACATTGATTAAATAACACGCAAACAAAAATATTTTATAATGGTAAAAATGCCCTACGGGATTCCAACTCATAACACTGTCACCAGTAATTTGATAACGTACCAAACACCCACACGACTGATTCGTCAATGTAAACGGTATCGAACATCATCTAAAATGTTGCATATATACACCTATTTAATGCACGTATTTCCCTATATGATTATCTACTCGTCTGCAATCAATATGCTGATCAAAGATTAACAAGACTGGTCATTCTGGTCTATACAATAGAGTGTGTATTCCCACTTACTTGTGTCGAGGTTGTTTACTATTTCGGTCATACTGTAGTCGCAAGTCATGTTGACCCGCCGAATTATCAATTTTTATTTAGAATGTCCCACATGTCATTTAACTGTGGTCCTTATTAAAGTAATTTACTCACCCATAGTCTGGTGCTCAACATAAGTTTGTTATCGATATACATATTATTTCGATTCGGCGCTGCTAATGGCTTGCTACGTCACCATATATTCCTGTTTCTTAGTGATCTCTGATCTTTACGTACATACACTAAGACGGATTTTTTTTCTTAAAGATGACCCATATGTCTATAGTTTGTTTGTTTGTTTTTTGTTTAACGTCCTATTAACAGCCAGGGTCATATGTCTATAGACGGCAATTGTTACGAATAGGGACACGTTGTGAGTGATATCAAATCGACATACACTAAGTTAAGACTCGATGTATGTGGCAAAGTTGTCACTTAAAAACCATACCAAGTACACTAAACATTGGCTATAAATCATGTTTATTGTGACTGTTTGTACAAATTCCGTCTAATGACGACAACATATGTCCTAGATCAGTGGTTTGTAAAAAACTATGAAAAAAAGAAACAAACGAACAAAAGTGTGTTTATTTCTTATCGATCGCATTTTATGTGTGTGTGTGTGTTTTAAATATCAATGAAACCTTATACTGTACAAGGTAGACCAGCTGTCGCCTTTATTACATTTTATTCAGGGACAATCATATGGTAGTTTGTATCACGAGCCCTTACGTTCATTTACTTATCTTCTTTTTGCTCTAAGGTAAAAATGCTGTTATTTTAATCTGCGAACAGAACTTAATAATGTGTTTCTAACATAACGCTGTACATCGTACTGTCCTATGTATCCATGGAGATATTTGAATAACTTCATTCCCACCATGGCCGTCCTGGGCCGCGTCGTCACCAATCCCAGAGCTGTTTAGGGATAAATTTCTATCAGTTGTAGATAACAGCACTCAAATTAACAATTAGCAAGTGATGTGCATTTTATAAATATGGCCAGTCCAGACAAAGATTTACAAACAACAATTAGTATCTTCTGAATCACCTTGTTTAGAGACGTTTAGAAATAACATGTCCCGGAAGTTTTGTTGCCAGTAGGATTCATGTCTCCCACACAACATCTGCGGTGTCAATGTCCATGTTGTTTTTTAAATTCTATCCGGAAGACAGGTTCCATATAAGGAATAATAAAACGGGACGTAAATACAATCAAATTGTAGGACATGAACAGCTTATGATCGCTGTGAGTAGATTGGACTCTATATATAGCTTAACACTGCCCATAAATAGATATAATGCTACAAATAGTGTACAATCTCTATAAATAGAGTCTGCACGTGCTATATGATTTCCGCGGTAAAGTGTACTGTCACAAATCGCACGCATCAACCCACCATGCAGTACACACGCCTGTGGTAGTTTAATGTCTAAAAATGGAACTCATCTAAGGACGGTTGACTGGGGATAGACTGATGGAACTAATAAATGGACTCCCGTGCTGTCGTGGTTAAGATACTAGAGAAACATTTTATGATATCTCATCGGTTTACACTAAGCTATACATTTAAATCTTATTTTAAACGTAAGACAGAAACCCTATTACTATTACTGAAAATCTATTTAATGTTCTTATAAACAATCTACAATTGTATTTCTGTAAGGTGTACGTGTAAATCAAATACGTAGTACCAAGCAGTAAATGATTTAGAAATCTCGAAAGAAAAAATCCAACGTCTCCTCCAACCTCTCTTTACTAATCAGGTTGAAGCAACATTCGACCTAGTATGCAGAAAAAGGGCCGAGTGGTCTCCATGTAAAATAATAGGTCTGTGTTTCCTCATACAGGCAAGTATGTATAGTATCATAAATATTTCAGGTCCGTGTTACGTAAACCACAATAGTGATCAAGACGTATCGATTTTTCTACATGTCTATCGATCTGAGATCAGAAGTACAGCAATATTCACTGAAGCTGCATACATAGAACGAATACATACTACGAGTGGTGATGTACAAGTGGGTTACACTACACCAGCTACAGATTTTACTCTCAGATATTCATAGTTAAAAACGGATTCATGATGTGTCTTTGATGTTAAGGATGAGATGGTTCTTTTTGATATCAGGGCGATGTTAATTGCATGTGCTTGCAAAAGACATAATCTAATTAAATGTTATTTTTATTGCTTCGATACCTAAACTAAAACAAGTAAACCGGATTTTAGTTATTGATTTTTCGAGACTAATAAAGATTAAAAAAATATATCGATGCATCACATTTGCGAGTAAATTATAGAAAATCCATCACCGGCAGCTAGTGCTTGAACATGTTTGGGATACAGGTATTGCTTATCGCATGTGACATTTCCTTTATCGGAACGGAAGTACAGCAGTCAGTCAAAAGGACATATAGTACATGTACATCCTAGTGCACGTCCAATGCCGTTAGTGTTTAGTATCCAATAAGAGACAATTAACCACATTTCTGCCATTGTATCTTTGCTTAGCAAAGTACGATAACATTTGTACTTATATCTGCACATTCCTAAGTTAAATTTACGTTCTGGTGTGTGTATCTGAGCTTTATCTAGCGTTATTTATTAAGCATCAACGTCCAAATTAATACACGCCGTCTCACCAAGCGTTGGTCAATTTGAGACGACTTAGCCAAACTGAGTCGTTTCAGGACCAAATTACGTTAAACTAAAGCATTCCACTCATTACGATTTTCGGTCTTTAAAACCTAGGGTCATTCAATTCACTGGTATTTGAGTTCAACCTATTGACGAGTGATTTTGAGGACTTTAACAGGCTAGGCTGTAAATATTTCGAATACTGATGACATTGAAGAAAAAAATGGTATTTATCTCCAATATGTTTCAACGGAGACATATACATTTAATATATCTATTCATATCGTTTCTGACTGATCTCCTAAGGTGTATGTTGTTGGTACAGACCGACTGTTTATATAGGACGAAAACTATGTAGTGTGTCACAGCAGCAGAAAGGCGATTGTGCAAGACCCAAGATAAAGATTCAGCAGTAAACAAGGATGAATAGACACACCAATATTTACAGAACACCTAGGCGTAAACAAAACCTGCTCCCCAAAAGGTATATCGACATTTAACCACTCTTATGTGTATTTAGTAATTCATATGATAGTCTACCAGTTTCACTCTGTCAGTATAGCAATTATTTTGGCATTCCTACAAATATGTCCTATGCGGTTTAGCTGATAGCAATCCTCTGGGTTTGGACAATCAGTAGTTACAACAAAAGCAGCACTATAGACGCAATGACCAAAACATGGTCTAGGTCCTAATATCAACCCTGGATTCATACTAAACTGATGGACTGCACAATCCTTCATCAAGTTATACAATGCAAATTGAATATTAAATTGTAAACACGGATTCCTCATTAGAAAATTACATTTCTAGTAACAAACGGTCAACAAATGACCTATGTACTATTATATTCCTCAAATAAGCACTGGTCATTAAGTGTTCTATTGAATTCTGCGGATGACCATTGGTCATTCGTTAATGTAACGGTCATTGACATTCCATAGGTGACCACATCTATATTACGGTATGTGTACATGGTCCATTTGCCGGAATGACATGATATATCTGTATCAACACCAGTATCAGGCCGTAAATAGATCTCTCATGATCGTACACTAATCCGCCTCAAATTGAAGACGGTCGCTAACTGCCACTACCGGCAGAGTGATCTATATATACGGAACATCCATTGCTTTATCGGAATGGTGAATAGCCCGTCACGGAATAGAGATTACCAGATAACGCAATGGCTCGTTGTATTTGTGTCATTCATCCTACATTGAACGTGCGTCCTGGCTTCGTAGAACTTGTTTGATTGTGTACTTCCTAGATATGGTATATCGGTAATTTCCTCTGTATCCCTGTGTTCTGTTGATATGGAGACACTGTTATCTCAACTAAGAAATTCATAAAAATAGTCTCATAACCAAATTTCAACATAGACGATACAATGTTCAGTATGTGACAGAGTAACTCCCTATTGCCGGTGAAACGTTGTTACCGTATCTCCCATCGCTGTCCTTTTTTTATTTCTGTATGCGGTAAGCATAGATTTAAATGTTCATTGGCAATAAACAAAACAATGAAAGACGTTTTCACAATTTGTCGATGAAAGATATGGTTTTAAAACTCGCGTTTTCTTCTCCACGTGTTAAACAACGTACATAAGATTTCAAACATGTTTGTGATGAACATTGGGTTTTCGGGATAACAAGCTTTGTGACATATGTATCTGTTCCAGGAAGGATGTGATTCCGGAATGGAAATAGCACATCTCTTATAGTGAGCTCTTTATTTTAGCTGAAATATATCACATATTTATATCTTGTTACATGACTGTAATGTACAATGTTAATTACACAAGCATATGAAAGGACGATGACTATTTCATTACAATACATAAAATATCTGTTGAAGACTGAATAGTATATCAACACAGCTGAATTTCATCAATTGTTTATCCCCTTATCCAATGGAGCTAGAATGTAATTTAATTTAAATTAACTTGTTTCTACTAACTGATCAAGACAAACAGGAGTATTAAGCGAACTTCGGTCATACCACGCCACGCGACTTTTTACTGTAAGGCCACCAAAAATATATAAGATCAGACCTTGATCCGTCGAAATTTTCTATTTATAGAAAACGTTAGAGCGTACAGGGACTATTGAAAATCCAAACTGACGTGGGTCAATGTTTCTTCCTTATTGACATTAAAACATTAAAACCAGCATTGAAATATCAATTATGTCAAAATGAATGTGCGTTCAAATGATTTATGTTTATTTGAAACAATAAACCTTATTTTGATTCGGAAAGGAGTGTTTGGTGCCAAAGTTCGAAGTGATTTAATGAAACAATCTTTTAATAGTGAAACAAAATGAATTGATGGCTAAACCCCAGTGAGTCATGTCTAACTAAAACACGTTAACGGCCGCAGTGTGCAACGTAACGTGTCAGTTGATACCTCCACGGGACGATATTGTCCGGATACTCTTTACAGCACATCCCACCACCAAGTATCGATGGCCGGAAAATAATTTAAGGAATATGCAGATAGGCTCTGAATTCCCATAGGAAACGCAACTACGGAATCCGGTTTTCAGCAAATACGATCAATCGAACGATTGGGGGATTTTAAAGTCCGTTTCTGTCAGATTCGCTGGTCTTGAGGGTGTTTTAAAACGGTGTAAATTTCCTGGGACCGACATGTAAACATGATATGGAAGTATAATATAAAATGCGTTGGACATGTAAACAGGATGGAGGAAGCCGTTATATATTATTAGAGTCGGATGCTGTGACTTGATTACGTTTTAAACACGGACCGATAAGTTCAGATCAACCTTATTACCAACATTTCATTGAATACCATATCAAACTTTTACATGAAAGACTGGGTATCGTTAACTGTGAGTGTTTGACTACGTAATCATTACACCTGTGTTGTTGTCATTGTAGTTTTATTATAATAGATACTTTATAGCATAAAAACCTCCAGTGTATAATGCAGTATTGCGACACATATTGATATATTCTACGGGAAACCTTTCAATATATTTTATATATTGTTTTACCTATTTACCTTCACGATATATGCCTAAGCAATATACGCTTGTACTTCCGGAATACCTGGTCTTGTTCTCCTTGTACTTTTCAATGGTGCCGTGTAAATCTATACTTTGTTCATGTTTTGATATCGTGTTGTCGATTTTGAGTTAGATTTACTGTTTCGTTTCTTCATGTCAGCATTTTGTAAACTATATGTTTCCTGAATTGGAAGCTGTATAGTACCGGGGAGTCCATCAAAGGGCTGAAATATCCTACCAGAATATAAAAGTTACATCAATCCAATGCATCTATAATCATAATGTTTGTGAAACTGCAATCAAAACGTTGGTCTGTGTAATGGTACCAAATACAGTAAGTCTACCTTCTCATCACTGTATGATTGCATCTTATACGGCAAGTCGTAAACTTTGTATTACACTGTTGTGTAGCGGTGTCGTTAGAGAAATGTTATACTTTATAAAAAAAATTGTGTAATTGTATGGTAGGAGATATGAAATTCTTTATATGAAAATGTTGTGCAGTTGAATATGGTTATAGATATGTAATATTTAGTATTACAATGTTGTGTAATTGTTTGGTATGGGGAGTGTAATATTTTGTTATTACAATGTTGTCTAATTGTTTATGGTATGGGAAGTGTAATACTTTGTTATTACAATGTTGTCCAATTGTTTATGGTATGGGAGGTGTAATACTTTGTTATTACAATGTTGTCTATTGTTTATGGTATGGGAAGTGTAATACTTTCCACTATGTTATCGTACAATCATGTGATATTAGGAGTGTAATGGTTTTTATCATCATACACTGTATAATAACTGTAATAGTATATAGTAATGTATGGTAGGATAGGTATACTATTCTATCTCTATTATGCGTGTGTGTATCCATGTACACTCATTGTACACGTGTGTGTATCCATGTACACTCAATGTACACATGTGTGTCGGTATGTAAGTGTGCAAAGGCATGTGGATGTATATCTTTTTTATTCATTAAGATTCAAATTATAATTACATTGTTTTGTATTTTTGTAACTGTTCATTTTTGGAGGAAATAAATGAAATTATTACCGATGTAGAATATCAATAAATCGTATCATCACCTACATGTCGGCCATATTTTACGTATAATTATCCTCTCGACAGCACCACTATTATACATGAAGTTCATTTGGTGCACATTGGCCTGACGTTAAAAGTCAAAAGCTCATTGGATTATTTATTTTCCACGATATCCTAGGATCAATGTAGTAAATGGAGATATCTCTTTAATTCACCAACTCGTACGAGACTAATTCTGAGTAAATGATATTGATCAGAGCAATAAAATCCTTTATAAGGCCTCGAATGTGTTATTATGTAGTCATTATGAAACATGTATAAAACGCATTGTGGTTAAAATCATCAAGTAAAACCTCTATAACGCCACGTGTTTGTCATATTACATTAAAACCTCGATGTAATGCCCCGAGGATGTAATGTTGGTATAACATTTCGATATAACGATACGTGGTTGCCCTTTTACAGTAAAACCTCGATGTAACACCCCGAGGTTGTAATCTTTGTATAAATTTCGATACCCCGAGGTTGTAACTTTGGTATAAAATTTCGATACAACGTTACGTGGTGGCCATTGTATAATAAAACCTCGATGTAATGCCCTGAGGCTGTAATCTTCATATAAAATTTCGATATAGCGCCGTGTGTTTGTCATTTAATAGTAAAACATCACTGAAATGATCCTCTTGTGTTATCATACAATTTTGATATAACACCATGCGTTAAACGTTGTACAGAAAACACATGAAGTATCTTGTTTGTCCTAAGTATCGAGACGTGCCACAGGTAATGTTGTTTGTCTTGTATTATACTGCCTTTCCTATCATCATTGCATTGGGGGGGGGGGGGGGGGGGGGGGGGGGGGGGGGGGGCTTTAGATAGTTGTATCTACAGGCTTCATGTAAGCATAGCAAGGGTAATAATGAAATGTACAGAGCATATTTTATAACTTGGGCCAGATTACGTGTAAACTCACACACATAAGTCTTCGCTATTTATGCGGGAGGAGTCGATGGACCCCTATTTGTTATAATACGCATTCTATAGCTTTGCAAGAGAGAAACATTTATTAAAATTTTATCTAAGCCAATTGCAATAAACCGACGGGTAAGGAATTCCTTGATACGCTGTAGTTCATAACCTCTCGAAAGGATCTCGAAAATATATGCAATAGGTTGTGTTTTGATATACAACGTTTTTTTATTGTTGTTTTTAAGAGAAATGATAATGGTCACACATTATTGTCAGTAAACCAAAACTCTAATTTTGGATTATCAATTATCGTGTACATAGCGGGGTGACCTTTCTGTGAACTCCATTTGTAATCTTATTTCGAAATGAAAACTCAAAAATGTTTGTAAACAAATTCTGCTGTGTGTTTATATATGGGCGATACAGGGGAAATACTATCCTAAATACCTCAATGTGGTGTCTACGTTTGTAATCTAGTAATGTTAAGGAAGCCGCATAAACGTAGGTGACACACACTGTAACTGCAGTTGTGAGGCTCCTACAAGGGGGGTGGGAGTCGGGGGAGGGGTCCATGTGGTATTGAATTAGATATTTCACTACAGTTCATTACGGCATTCGCCTTCTGGGTTTCCTTGAGTGACTAGCATTATTCCGTTTGCGAAACATTTAAGGTGTATGTATCGTCAAAGAAACCGTTAAAACTGTGATACTATAATGTCATCTTAACGTTTGACTCCTAATTATATACGTCATCGAGATGTTTGTTCTCTAAGGAGATATAGCACTATACGGAGATAAAAGTCAAACTAAACTAACCCTGATGTGTTTAAACTCCCTTGAGTGTAATATCTGCTGTTAGTGTGGAGAGACATGAAGAAGAGAATGTTTGCAAATCAGAAGTTTGTGGGTGCTGTATGCATATTGTAAAATTGCACAACATGGTTCTAGTTCTATGGTAGAGTGATCCACCAAGTGATGTGTTAAAGCTTACATCTGTTATTAAAACAGTGCTATCCCGTTGATAGCTTGACTCCGTATGGTGACATCTACATAGACATTAAAATAATTCGGACACTGGCTCTTATCATAACCATGGCATGTGTCATCTTTGCTACCATCCAAGGACGTTAGCATTATAATTGGTCGCTGCACCAGCAATATTGTGGGGATAACACAGTGATATAAATAGTCTGTCTACTTTGATTGGATCGCTAGCATTACTTATACGCGATGATTGGATACCTGTTGTCTGGGATGTCACCATTCGTAGAGGTACCATTGGGGAAATGCTTTGAAAACAAAATGTCATTGATAAAATCAGAGAGATCCGAATGTTCATGCATGATGGTTTGGTAATGTTCTGTTATTGCATGCGCGGTGACTTTAATGTTTGGATATGGCCGGAAATCGATAAAAACAGGTTCATGCACTTATCACCAAATTATATCTCTCATAAATAAATTCTCAGTACAGCTACGCAAGCTTCAACATCCCCATCTATCTCAAACTTTACTATAATGTTTTCTAATAAATAATGTTGCTGCTAGCCCTCTTAGCTATTTTGGAAGCTAATACTTGTATATCTTATTGTGATATACTCAAAAACACATTGCTGATTTCGGTTTGACCGGAAGTCAGCTAAGCGCCCCCTATGTTGAAGCAAGCTCCAATAATCTTGTGATTGAGCGGGACTATCTGCGAATGGACAGTTAGGCAAAGACGCGACCTTATCAGGGAGCTGACTTTCTGTCAATAAGAACATTTTCCTGTCATCCGCTCCAGGTTATAATGACCGGTCTTGTCCGGTACTCTAAGGTTGGAAGACAAAGCCGAAACGAGATGTCAATATGGTGTTCTTTATCCGTTGGGTGACATTTTATCAATAATGCGACTCATATGGTCGGGCTTCTGGGGGCAGAATCGACCTTTCTGGCAGTTTCTTCTATGACTTTTATCAGGATAAAGGCTTCGACTGAAAACAATGCGTCGTTTATCATATATATCAAATTCTACACGAATAGGTAAATCATAGCGTACTTTTATTTTAAGACATAATCCGTTCTTCAATTGTCATTTTGTCAAGGTTATTCTTCCTTTCGTGTTTTGGTCACAATATAATTACATTGATAATGTAACGCATGATTTGCCAGAATCTATTGTAACGCTATAATTTCTCGGTTCGATGTAGTTTGCGCTGACACTTATCAATTTCATCTTAACTACAAGAAGAATATTAATATACTAGTAATAAAATTGCAGCTTCTAGAAATATATTCACATGGTTGCAAACGAATGGTTCTTAATATTCGAATATACCGTCTACAGTACTTCCCCTTGGTACGTTTTAATTAGAGACAATTTTTCTGTTCTTACCGACAAATTACTCATTTCAGGATACCTATAATAATACCAAGGACTATTTTTGTGATCATTTCATGTGATTTTGTCGGTGTTTTCTCCTGATACTTTTTGATTACATCAAATTTTTATATTTAGGGGTAAACTTGAATATTTGGTATGTAAGCAAATCAGCATGCTTGTTCCAAGCAAGATTAAATTATTATTCTATAAGTATTGATCAAGCATAATACAATGTTTTATACGAATTCGTACTAAAACCTCGAGGTTTCTAGGATGAAGGAACACTGGTGGAGATAGGGAATGCAGATAAGGTAGGCGTGTCTTTAAAACATAACCATCAAACCACAAGAATCGATAAGACAAGTATACACCATATATAAAACATATACCATAGACTCATAGTTCAATAAGGCCATATATCGCCCGCCACAGACAGGCGTGGTCCGGTGGACGCTTTACTGACTGCTGTCTCAAGACACTTTATCTCTGGAGTTATCACCGACTGCAAAGTCGTGAATCTATGATGTTTCGTTTCTAGTACATAAAACGCTGGTCTCACGCAGACTGTGCCACATAAAGTCGAATCGCTCCAGGATAACCTTGCGAACTCAGACGCATAAATCAAAATCTCTTTCATTTTTTTTTCATATGCAGTCTAGATTTATTTTTCTCGGATAAACTGTTCTTTGAGACATATTGTAGTGTTTGTGTAGGCCGACATCAATTTGCCATGACGAAATGCGGTTAGCTTGATCTACAAGTGGATGCGTGAATATGCGGGCTTGTTTGTCAGATCAGAAGTGAATGACTATATCAAGACCATGTTTCAAAACAGTTTTCACAAATGATGAGATTTAATTGTACTTTTGTCCTTTGTTCCAAAAATAATTTTTTGAAGAGATAACACAAATATGTTTAAACTTAAACATTGTTTTTTGTAGATTAAGCAAGTCTTTGAAAATTTCAACTTATTCTTCGGAAATATGCACGGGAGTTTTTGGCGTTGAACTAGCTGTCTTTGATCGTACAATGTAAGAGGCGACATACAAATGTACTTTAAGATCTTATCTTTCCTCTTCTTTCTAAACAATTTTCCTCTTCCGAATGTCTCCCTTGACAATACCTCGCTTTGAGCCTTTAGATGAGCGTTCGCCCCTGTGGAGAAGGTTTTGGGTTTTGTCCCCTGGCCGAGACATACGATCATCTTTAAAAATTGTAGTTGCTACTCCTGCTTAATGCTCAGCATTTTCGGATTGGGATGACTGGTTCATCTTTTGTCAATTAATAATGTGACCATGTGGGGTATACTGCTGG